>NW_006408639.1:1760073-1761619 GCF_000296735.1 Chrysochloris asiatica | reverse complement strand
AAAAAAAAACATTCCAGGATAAAGATAATCTAGGAGATTTTTTTCAAAGGCAATCCAGCACTTCAAAATATCCTAAAGGGATTTCTTTGGACTGAAAACCAACAAGAACAGACAAAACCATAGATTGACAGGTGTGGCAACACCACCTGAAACTCAGACAATGGATAGCACAGTACAGTACAGAACAAAATTACAACAATGAATACAAAGGAGCAGGAAGGTCAACCAAAGATCAAAATAATAACAATGTCAAAGAAGAGAAAAATATAGGAACAGAGATCTAGGTGATGAAGAGTCTAGATAGATTGCAGGATGCAATAGATTGTCTTAAATGGAGGGAAAAGTTAACAGATTATAAGGTAACCCCAAAGAAAGTTAATACTTCACAATTTACCATGAAAATGAACTTCCAAGCAGAAGAAGCAAACATGAAAACTAAGAAGAAACCGACAAGAAATAGCACAAAAAAACATAAACTCAGCACAAGAAGGCATGCAGAACGAAGGAACGAACAGCACTACCAAAAAAGTAACCTAATGGCAGCAATTAATTCATAAGTTTTGATAATTACATTGAATGTCAATGGATTGAATGTATCAGCAAAGAGAAAGAGAGTGGCAGAATGGATAAGAAAACAAGACCCTTCAATATGCTGCCTGCAAGAGACACACCTTATACACAAAGACAAAAATAGACTAAAAGTTAAAGGATGGGGGAAAAAATTACCAAGCTAACTGCAACAATAAACAAGCAGGAGTCGCAATACTAATCTCTGACAAAGTAAACTTTAAGACAAAAACCAGCATAAGAGACAAAGAAAGACATTATCTCATGATCAAGGGATCAACTGAGCAAGATGACATAACCATAATAAATATCTATACTCCGAATGAAAGAGCACCAAGTTATGTGAAGCAAACCTTACTACAACTGAAGAAAGAAATATATAAATCTATAATTATAGTGGGAGATTTTAATATGCAACTTTTGAAAAGGGACAGAACAACCAACAAAGTTACAGAGGAACTAAACAACGCAATCAACCAACTTGACCTCATAGATGTGTACAGATCATTCAACCCAACAACAGCATAATATGCATTCTTCCCCACTGTGAATGGAACATTCTCCAGAATTGACCATGTGTTAGGTCACAAAGCAAGCCTCCATAAATTTACAAACATCAAAACACTACAAAGCACCTTTTCAGACCACAATGCTATAAAACTAGAAATCAACAATAAGGAGAACTAGAAAATAAAGTCGAATACATGGAAACTGTATAACACCCTGCTGAAAAGCGACTGGGTAAAAGAAGAAATAAAATAGGAATTCACAAAGTTCCTAGAAACAAACGAGAATGAAAACACAACACACCAAAACCTGTGAGACATGGGGAAAGCAGTACTGAGAGGACAATTTATTGTGATAAGCGTGCATAAACAAAAAGGGGAAAGAACAAAAATTAACACATTAACACAGCATCTCCAACAATTAAAAACAGACCAGCAGAGGGAACCTACAGTCACCAAAAGAAAAGAAATAA
>NW_006408639.1:1745720-1746987 GCF_000296735.1 Chrysochloris asiatica | reverse complement strand
AAAAAAAAAAAAATCTATTGAACTGATGAAAATCTTCTATTTCGAGATTTGAAATAGAAGTATATGAAAGAGAAAACAAAAAACAAAACAAAAAAAAAAACTAGGTTTTTATGTATGCCCAATGCATGATGGTATGAGGAATTAATGTTCCGTACTCCTTACCTATTTTTTCTTTTTGTTGTTTCATCAATCCATGTGTGATTCCAATAAAGTCATTTTTTTCCATTTAAAATTTGTGTGCTCAACCGAAATTCTGGAGACCCACTAAAGAGGTCAATTTTATATTGTGAGGCAATGTCTTTAACGCAAATCCAAACATGAGCACTGCTGTTAGAAAGGATTTTGAGCCTTGGCCCTCTCTATTATATGACCCAAGGAATGTAGTTCATCTCTCTGACCTTCTTTTATAAATTTAATAGTAGTAATGTTTGCCTTCACATGGTAAGAATTACGTACCTTAATAATGATAAAGACTCTTCTAAGAGTGTGGCTTGTGATGTTTTTATGTGCTGCTGAGTTGATTTTGATTCACAAGAACTTTAAAAACAGAGTAGAACTGACCCCCTGGTTTTCTAGTCTGTAATCTTTACACCAACAGATTGTTGTTGTTGTTGTTAAGTGCTGTCGAGTTAGTTCCGACCCATAACGACCCCAGTATAGGGTTTCCAAGGAGCAATTGGTGAGCTCAAACCACCGACATTACAGTTCAAATTGCTTTGCAGTCTGGCACATCAACGCACAACGCCACATAAAGACCCCACACCAACAGAGAGCCAGGTCTTTTCTCATGTGGAGCTGCAGGTAGATGTAAACCACCTAAGGTTTTGTTAGCAATCAAGTGTTTAGCCGTTGTGTTACCAAAGCTTCTTTTGTGACATTTAATTAACAGATCACTGGTTGTGCTGCACTGGACAACTAACTGCAAGGTCTGTGGTTCCAAACCACCTGCTGTTCTGTGGAAGAAAGAAAAAACTTCTTAGTTTCATAAAGATACACAATCTGGGAAACCCTAGGGAGGATTGCAATGAGCTGGAATCAACTCAATTCCTATGAAAATGCAATGTTGTTGTTGTCAGGTGCCATCGAGTCGGAACCGACTCATAGAGACCCCATGCATAGCAGAACAAAACAATGTCTGATCCTGGGCCAACCTCACCACTGCTGTCACACTTGACGCCATCAATGATGCCACCTGGCCAATCCATCTCTTTAGGGGTCTTCCTCTTTTTCTCTGACCCTCCTTACCCAGCATGACATCCTTCTCCAG
>NW_006408639.1:1733912-1744515 GCF_000296735.1 Chrysochloris asiatica | reverse complement strand
AACTCAAATGCAACATTTCTTCTACAGTCTTCCTTATTCACTGTCCAACTTTCCCATGCATATGAGGTTATTGAAAATACCATGGCTTGTGTCAGGCACACCTTAGTCCTTAAACTGACATCTTTGCTGTTCAACACTTTAAAAGGTCTTATGCAACAGATTTGACCAATTCAATATGTTGTTTGATTTCTTGACTTATATTCCAGGAGTGTTGATGGTTGATCCAAGCAAACTGAAGTCTATGACAGCATTAATCTTTTTTCCATTTATATGGATCCATATTTGTGTCCATTACAAAAAGAGGTGATCCAACAGAATGTGGAAATAATCAAACAATATCGTTAATATCAAATGTAAGTAAATTTTTGCTGAAGATAATTTTAAAAATGGCTACCACCACCAACTGACCTGAAAGGGATCACATTAGTGGGTCTTGGATACAGTGGTAGAAAATGTGGAACAGAACTCAAAAATATTTAACTGACAAATAAAACAAAACTGGGTTTACTGGTCAGAAAGCGACTGGAGGAAGCTCAGACTTTGGCCTTCAATCACCCTTCAGACCTAAAAAGGAACTCACACTTGTGGCCCAATTTTTAGTCTAACAGCAGGTAGTTTAATGGGGTGGCAACAATATTAGCAAGGTATGCTCACCATGGAAGGATCAGTCATTCAAAATCAAAAGGGCAAAGTTGAAAAGGGATAGGATGTTGGGTAGAATGCAAGTAAGAACCACAGGGAGGAAGCAGGTTAATGAATGCTGCATGGAGGAGACTGTAATCATTGAAATGAAACAAAATATATGATTTGCTGAATGTGAAGCTAATGATCTTGTCTGTAAACCTTCACTCAATAATAACAAAAGTTAAAAAGAAAAAAAATGCATTAGAGAACACTTAATTGTGCTCATAAAGAATCTCTACAAAGACCAAGAGGCAGTTGTTAGAACAGAACAAGGGGACATGGAGTGGTTTAAAATCAGGAAAAGTATATGCCAGTGTTGTCTCCTTTCACCATACTTATTCAGTCTGTATGTTTAGCAAATAATCTGAGAAGCTGGATTATAAAATGAAGAATGTGACATCAGAATTGAAGAAAGACTCATTAACCACCTGCCATATGCACATGATACAACCTTGCTTGTTGTAAGTGAAAAGGAATTAAGACACTTACTAATGTAGATCAAAGAAATGACATGAGTTTCAATATGAGGAAAACAAAAATCTGCACACCTGGACCAATAAATAAAATCATGATAAATGACGAAAAGATTGAAATGTCAACGACTTTTCAAAAGAAGGAAAACCAATCAAACAATATGTATGTATATATATACATACACACATACATACATAGAGAAAGAGAGAGAGAGAAGTTTATAATCAATGGGATAGCTTACAATTGTAGAGTCCCAGGTACCCAGCAAAAGAGAAAGAAAGAATCTTTTTCTCATGTCTCTTGCATTGGGAGCAGGCCACACCCCCAAGGAAGCATCCTTTCAGTTAATTGGCTGCTTACAGCCGATCATCACAAAGTTAATTATGCCTTATTAGGATTCATCACTATGGGACTAAGTGTATCCCAACTGCTAAGCCTCTGGAAATCCTGACCTAGTCAAGCTGACACAAAACCCGAACCATTATATTCCACCCTGTCAATGAGAAACCTGTAAACTACACATATAATAATGAAAGTTGCAAAGTCATAGTTGTGCCTAACATGACATAATTATAACATGTACAATCAAAATGTACGGTTACCACTTACATCCTATATGCAACAAATGAACAAAGCAAAAATATTTTATGCAACATACAAAACAAAAAACAAGACATTCATTTAAATAATTTAAATAAAAAATATACATCCATTTAAATGCCCAAAGGCCACATTACGTAAGTCAGTCTCCTGCTGGTAGATACACACCCTTACTCAGTCCATAGTCCTAGAGTCTATAGCTATCCTTTGAAACTACCTTTGAAACTACCTTTGAAACCTTCAAGGCAGGGATCCTGTTCCTTTCATCTCAAGGACGCATGGGGGCTGATAGAATACATCTGATACCAGCCCTTATCTTCACTGCTGCATTTTCCCCAATTCCACTCTCAGGAAGACCCAGGTGGACACCAGCAAGCTTACCACTTACCAGTGCCTTGTAAGGTTCATTCCTACAAGGAGGTGTTCTCTAATGGCCAACTTTCCTTGCCTGATGCTCTGAAACTGAAAACTCCAAACTGTCCACTTTTTTTCTGCTTTCTCATAATCAGGAATCTCCTATTCTCCTAGCAGTTCTGGCTTGGTAAACTTGTCTTTTCAAATACAAATGTCACAACTCAGAGGGGTCTGGGTTGTTGTTGTTAAGTGCCTTAGAGTTGGTTCTGACTCATAGCAACCCTGTAAACAGGGTTTCTGAGGAGTAGCTGGGGAGTTGAGCTGCAGATCTTGCAGTCCAGCGAATTAACCCATAGTGCCTCACTCCACCTAATGTTCCATAATACACAAAGGCTTAAGCCCAGAGGCCAATTTTTTCCAGACAAATTTGAATTTACAAACTCTCTATAATCATAATTTCCAATATTCATTTCCATCGTCGTTGTATATCTATTTTACAATAGGCAGGACAAACCAATAACCACAAGGCAATCAAACACATAAACCTTTTAAAACACTCAATTTCAATTTTTTCTTCTCTCTTAGAACACACCCCTTTGTATGCCTTAGGCCTCTGGCATGGTGGGTTCCAGTAGGCCAAGGCCACAGATCAGCTATTATTTTTTATCCAGGGCGACATCAGCTTGAGTCAACTCCAGAAGGTGCTGCTCTCCCCACTTAAGTATTATATCCCATGCCCCTTTGTTCTTTCTCTTACAAAACCTCATAATTTCATAGGTCTGCAGCCATTGCACGGACTCTTGCTCACAGCACCAACTGCTTAAACCAAGTGGGGACCATATCTGACTTCCTCTGACTCCACAAGAGAAAAAGAGAGACAAACTCAAAATCAGCCCAAGGTGATTCCTCTGAAGTGCAGGTCAGACATGGCTCCACCCTCTTCAGTGCCTTTCGAATTAGTTAGAACTTGAGAATTAATTTAGGAAATCCATCCTTGTGATTTTGTTTCTCTAGAACCCCACTTTCTCAGAACCTCATGTCTTAGATCAGGTTTTCTAGAGAAGGAAAACAAGTGAAACACAAAGTTGTGTGTGTGTGTGTGTATGTTTATAATATATATAAATATATATTATATATTTGTACGTGTGTGTGTTTATAATCAAAGATGGAATCCTGGTGTGGTGCTGTGGGTTAATGTGCTGGATTGCAAAGTCAGTTTGAACATTTGAACAGCAAGGTCTGTGGTTCAAGCTCTGAGGAAACCCTACACAGGGTCACTATAGGTCAAAACCAACTTGACAGCACTTAACAACAATAACAACAACAACAATAACAAGAAAAGGCTCACAATTATAGAGTGCTGGTTATAAATTGGGCTGCTAACCACAAGATCAGCAGTTCGAAACTACCAGCCATTCTGCAGGAGAAAGATGAGGCGTTCTGCTCCCGTAAAGATTCACAGTCTTGGAAACCCTGTGCAGGGTCACTATGAGTCAGAATCGACTCTACAGTACTTAACAACAAAAACAACATGTACCCAATGGAAAAGACAGCGAGAGCCATTCTTGCATGTCCGTTATACTGTGTTCCCCAAGGATCCTTTCAAGTGATTGGCTGCTCACAGGCAATCACCACAGAGTTAACTATACCTGTATTAGGTTTCATCACCATGGGAGGAAGCACATCACAACTGCTAAACCTCTGGAAATCCTGGTCTACTTAAATTGACACAAAACCCTAACCATTACACTTGGATTCACAATCAGCACTCATGGAAGCAGTAGCCGATAAATCAAATGGCACATTGCCATAGGAAAGTCAGCTGCACAAGACCACTTTATAGTACTGAAGAGCAAAGATACCAGTTTGAGTCCTACGGTGCACCTGACCCAAGCCACTGTATTTTCAACAGCCTCATATGTATGACAAAGGTGAACAATGAATTACAGTGTTGAAGAAGAACATCAAAAGTACCACGGACTAGAAGAAAAGCAAAAATTGGGAGAATGTGCCCTGAGAGGATGAGGAGACTTCCTATCTCATACTTCAGACATGTGATCAGGAATGACCAGTCCCTGGAGATAGGCATCATGCGTGGTAAACTAGAGGGTCAACAATAAAGAGGAAGACCACAAGGAGATGAATTGACACATTGATAGCAGCAGAGGGCTCAAATGGAACAATCGTGGGGCTAGTTAGTAATGAGCACTGTTTCATTGTGTTGTGCAATGGTTCACTATGAACTGAAACCGGCTTCACAGCACTTAACAGCAACAATCTGTATGAAGGCTGAATGTCACATCTTTCTTTTAAGGAGTAACTGGAGTGTTCATACTGCTGAACCCTTGGTTAGCAGATGAGTACTTAATCATTGCACCCACAGGATTCCTTAAGATTGTTACTTTGCTACAAAACTGGTTAATGTTCTGTAAGACAATGAAATCATTATTTGGGGATAGCTTTTCTCCCAGAGAAAAAAATATTTCTATTTTTATCAAAAATTTGCAAGTTAACAATGTAATGCAACAAAACCTGTGTTTTTAAGTGGTAGTAAATATGACATCTGGACTCCTGGTGTGGTTCTGTAGGATGAGCAATGGACTGGGAACCACAAGGTAAGCAGTTCAAATGCATCAGCTGCTCCTAGGAAACCTTATACTGGGTCACTATGAGTCAGAACCAACTCGACAGCACTTAACAACAACAAGAAATCTGAAGTCAAATGAAGGCATATTGCTCTAATCTAGACAGCGAAACATTTCTTGGGTACATAGCAATTTAGCCTTAATAGAGTATTAAGAACATGCATTGCCAACACCCTTTGTCTAACTTCCAAGTCTGAGTAATTTTCCTTCACAACCTGAGTCAGCCCAGTATAAAATATCAAATAACAGTAAGACATTTTGCTTACCTGCTAAGACAGTGTGATTAAAGGACCAGAAGTACATTTAGATTCATTGAAGCTTCTTGTCGTTGTTACGTACTCTCGAGTCGGTGCCAACCCACAGAGACCCTGCAAAGGGCTTCCAAGGAGCGGAGCGGTTCATGAACTTAAATCGCCGACTTAGTAGTTCAAAGCGACTTTGCAGTTCAGCACATCAGCCCACAGCGCCTTACCAGGAGAGAGTATTTATTGGAGGAGAAAGTGAAAAATGAGGCTTGGAGAGTAAATTAAGGTAGAAGCAACAAGAAAATCGTATAGTAAGAGTGAATTGGCTCCAATAATTTTTCCAGCTTACATTTTTATAGTCAAGGTTCAACATCCTGTTTGTGGGGCGGGAGAAAATGTTAATAGTTAAGCTTGGATCACATGGTTCACGTTTCACGAACACGCCACACAATTGGGATCAGGTGTTTGCCAAAGAACATTCTCTTGTCAGAATACTCTACCCAAGGACTCCTTAAAAACAAACATATGGTCACTGTACCTTCTAACAAACTCATAGTGCTCTCTTGTCTTCAATCAACTCATCCCCCAAATCACAACAAATTACCCTGACTGTATTCATTAACAACCCCAGCTTTGAGATACCCACTACTTCAGGTTTACTCAGTGTCTGCAACGATGACCTCAAACACAGGAAACTATGAGGATGGTTTATGAGCTGGTGCGTTTCCTTAGATAACAAGTAAGACATAGGAGAACTATGAGTCAGAGTTGAGTCAAGATGGCACCTAACAACAGCTAGTTTGTTAAATGAAATCAAAACCTGTGTTTTCCCTCCAGATTTTTTCCCATTCCTTTTTAAGAACAGAAAATTACATTGCTATGCAATTACAATAGTAGCAAGGTTTACAACTAACTGCTGCTTATTTAGAAAGAAAATGAGCAGGTAAACGGGTCATATTCTCTGACTGTCTTTATTCTTTCCATTACAGTTTGGCCAGAGGAGCTTAAAAACAAAAGTTAAAATGGGGGTCTCAAATGTGTGGGCAATTTGAAGTTATAAGCTGAACTGTGCCACGCTGAGCACCTTTAATTTTACGTATTTAAAAAGAAACACAGATCCAGCTGTGATGGCAGGGGCAATGCAAAACGAATGTAATTGTGCAGATATGGGCTAAAGAGATTAGTAATCTGAGAAATGCAGATGTTGTGTTTTCTGTCTCTGCCTTGTGGCATTTGAGAGAGGGAGAAAGGAGAAAATAAGTTCCACATATATTTATTCAGGCTGGAATTACGCCTCCATAAAGATACCAGCTAGTATTTTTTTTTGGAGTGGATTCAGGTTATTAAATTGTTTTATTTGCAACTTCTTCTAATAAGGAGTATAACTAATTCCCTGAATAGAAAGCACTTTCAACTACAGTACATTAAGCACCTTCTTAATTAGCTACTTACAGACTAATTGCAGAAGCACTTGACTGAAAGCAGGGTTAAGGTGTGAGGAAGTAACGCTCTTAATAGGGAAGCACAGCTACAATGGTCTACACTAGAATGGTCTTTAATCCTCTCTAAGAGGTCATGCAAATAAAAGAATGCAAAATCCTTAAAGGGACTTTGCACATGTCTTTTTTTTTTTTTTTTCAAAATGTATTTTTAAAAAATGCAACAATCTCTGAAATCAGATGTCATTGCTATGTGATATTCAATGAAAAGAAACATTTTTGAGATGATAGGTTTTCATTCAGATTTATTCTCTCAAGGAAAAGTTAGAGCTGTCTGAATTGCCTCGTTCTACACACTTAAGTGGAGTCCTGGTGTGGCGCTGTGGGTTAATGCGTCAGACTACAAAGCCGTTGGAACTGCAAGGTCGGCGGTTCAAGTTCTAGCTGTTCCTCGGAAACCCTATACAGGGTTGCTATGGGTCAGAATCAACTTGACGGAACTTAACAACAACAACATGCTTAAGTATTTTGTAATAAACCAGAAATCCTAGGTTAAAACTTCAAAAGTAGATTCAGGTAAGTGGGTTTATCCTTTAGTCAGTCCCTGTCTGACTAGAACTTGGTTTCTGGGGGGTGGGGTGGGGGTGGGAAGTGGGGGGTGGCAAAGTATCATAAGAAAATGTGTTATAAAGGATAAAGGACAGATTAGATCTCAAGTTAGCTCATAAAATCCAGTCTGCTCCAATTCTGATTACAGCAGAACAATTATACTAATACAAGCCTGATTTCTAGATTCTAAGAATGATGTATCAGGTAGAAAATAACAGAAGGGTGAGAAAGAAATGTGTATTCCCCTAATGTGCTCTTGTTCTAAGTCAAAATCTGAATGAGGTCACATTTGTTAACAGACTGGCTTCCCATCAGTATTTCTGATATCTTCAGACCCTATTGTCTCAAATTACCTATGCTTAGCTCACCCCACAATATTCTCCATGGACACAAAGGACCAAGTATTTCTGCCCACATTCACGACACAAAAGTCAACTCCCTTGGATAAGGGATCTGGGGAAAATCTATGTGAAGGAATTCATATTAACATGAAAATGCCCTAGAATGGCTCTCATATTGTTTAAAGACATGATTTAAGTTCAGGAATTTGGACAATAAGCCATTTAATTATACTAATATACTACCATTGGTTAAATTGCTTTGCTGAAAAGCTGGTTTGTTGTTGTTAAGTGCCGTTGAGATGATTCCCATTAATAGTGACACGGCATAGGGTCCTGGTGTGGCACTGTGGCAGGAAGTACTGGACTGCGAGGTCAGGTTGAACCGCAAGGTTGGCAGTTCAACATCACCAGCTGCTCTTAGGAAATTCTATAGAGGGTCCCTATGAGTTTGAACTGATTCTATGGCACTAAACAACAGCAAGAGTATAGGGTTTCCGAGAAGTGACTGGTGGGTTTGAACTGCAGACTCTGCAGTTCAAAGTGACCTTAAGAGCCCATGCTTAGCCTACAGAGTTAGCTCCTCCTCATCCCTCATTATTATGCAAAACTTATAGACAAAGCAAAGCCAGGGAGACTCTAAGGCAAAGGGTTAAGTGAAATAAGACACTAAGTCAGCATCAAACTTTCATCTGCCCATATCTCTTCCTGTTTGTGTGGTGCCCTGGGATACTGCACTGGACTGCAAAGTCAGTTTGAACCATAAGGTCTGCGGTTCAAAGGGCTGTTTGGAAACCTTACGTGGGGTAACTGTGTGTCGGAACTGACTCTACAACACTTCACAACTTCATGCTTATATTAATTGGCACAGTTGACTGTCAATTACAAGTAGTTCAGAGGCTGAGATTAAATCATGTTATTTTTCTTGTCATTAGTTCCTGGAGTAGGACATCTTGCTTGGTAAAGTGGAGGGTCAGCAAAAAAGAGGAAGACCCTCACCGAGATGAACTGGCACAGTGGTAGTAGCAATGTACTCAAGGTAAACTAGAATTGCGAGGATGGTGCAGAACTGGGCAATGTTTCATTGTATTGTGAGTACGGATGCTGTAAGTCTGCACCAAATCAACAGCACCTCGCAACACTTAACAAGCTATCCATTTGGCCCCCAACTCATGGTAACCCAGTGTACAATGAAATAAAATGTTCACGAAGTAGGTCCCAGGGCTTTCTTTCTAGTTCCTCTTAATCTAGAAGTTCTAGTGAAATCTGTTTATCATCTTAACAACACATCAGCCTCCAATGACAGATGAGTGATGCCTGTGAGGAGATGTATTGGCTGGAAATCAAACCTGTCTCTCTTCACAGAGGGTGAGAATTCTGCCACTGAACTTCCGCTGCTCCAGAGATTAAATCATAGTGCCTTGAAAACAAAGTATTCTCAAGTCACATACTTTGTTCTTTCTCCCCCAGTTCATGAAGGAGCCCTAGTGCTGCAGTAGTAAGCACTTGACTGCTAACTGAAAGGTCAGTGGTTTAAACTCACCAGCAACAGAAACATATCACTGTTTACCTCCTTAAAGTTTGCTTGCAAACTCTGTGGACCAATTTAAATTTGTTGTGAATTGGGCTGCAAACCGCAAGGTCAGCAGTTCGAAACTACCAGCTATTCTGTGGGAGAAAGGTGAGGCTTTCTGCTCCCGTAAAGATTTACAGCTTCGGAAACCCTGTACAGGGTCGCTATGAGTCGGAACTGACTCCACAGCACATAACCAACCAACCTAGGATGATTAGGTGTTGAAATGATTCATCTGCAGTGGGTTTGGTTTGAGTTTTTGTGTTTTTTTGTTTTTGTTTTTTTCCTTCAAAATCATGTTGTTGTTGTTAAGTGCCGTCGAGTCGGTTCTGACCCATAGCAACAACCCTGTATAGGGTTTCTGATGAGCAGCTGGTGACCTTGAACTGCCAACCTTGCAGTTGAAACGGCTTTGCATTATGGCGCATTAACCCACAGCGCCACACCAGAACTCCTCAAAATCATGGTGCCCCTTATTTTAATTTTAACTTCTTCTAAACTCTTTGAAATTTGGATATGTCTTTCGAAAATAAGCAGAAATAAACCATAACTATTTATCAAGTGTGACTCAAACAAGTAGCGCCTAGAAGCATAGAATTCATTTATATATCATCTCAATGAAGAAGCTCTGGTAGGCACTGGGAGTCGGCCTGCTAATCTCCAATTGGTTCCGAAGGAGAAAGATGAGGCTTTCTGCTCTTGTAAAGATTTACAGCTTCAGAACCCCTATACAGGGTCGCTCTGGGTCAGAACCGATTCTACGGCACATAACGAACAACACCATCATCCCAATTATCAGTTCCAACTCATCTTTAACTTTTTAAAAAATTGCCTTCTAATTGATTTCTACTCATGACAACCTCACCTGTGTCAGAGAAGGATTGTGTTCCTCTGGAGTTTCAATGGCTTATTTCTTTGATGGTAGATCACCAGACTGTTCTTCTGAGGTGCTTGTGGCAAGCAGCCAATTGTGCGAACCCCAACGTGTCGCATGCCCTTGAACTTTATATGTAAATGAGTAGTTCTTTATTGGACCCACTTCAGGTTGCTCAGACTACCTGCCACCGAGCCTCTGCTGCTTCCCAATAATGAATATCTCAGAATCTAGCTTTATATGCCTCATGGCCTAATATAGCTTCTGGACTTCCATTTTACCTACTATTGTTTATCCCAGCCCTACCTACAGGGCAGTGTTGACTTCACACTGTTGAATTCTGACGAATCACTGCCATAGTTGTTTGGCCTTGTTTTTTATTTCACAGACCACTTTCAGAAGGTGAATGACAAGTCCGGAACAATGTGGGTGTGGGAGAGGTCCAGTGTCACGGAGAGCTAAGACTTCAAGGAGCTAAAAAGGATCACTGAGATTGATATGCAGAAGAGATGGCAGATAAATGCTTGTCCCATCATCCAGCATGTGGCATCCAGGTGTGGCGAGGTAGGATAATACACTGGACTGCATTGTTGATGTGTACCACAAGGTGGCGCTTCAAATCCACCAGCCGCTCCCTGGAAACCCAATGCCAGCTTGCTAAGAGTTGGAACCCACTGAAAGGAACTTAACAACAACTTCCATCATGCATGGGCAGCACTGAGTTGACAGATGACTTGTCTGGAAGATATGCTGCTAGACAGAGCAACT
>NW_006408639.1:1731492-1733662 GCF_000296735.1 Chrysochloris asiatica | reverse complement strand
GGAACCAACTCGACGGCACATAACACAACAACATACAGCTGTGATGCTGTAGGATAAGCAATGGAATGCAAGGCTGGCTTGCACCTCAAGGTCAGTGGTTCAAATTCGCCAGCTGCTCTGCAGAAAACCATACAAGGTCGCTATGAATCAGAGTTGAATCAATGATACTTAACAACAACATAAAGTTTGATCACATATGCTCTGTCTAAGGCTGTCCTTAAATAGTATGACTCAGAGATTTATCATGGTCATGCAAGTAATAAAGGATTTTATATTTGAATCCAAGTCAGCTTTTTGTTAGGTATTCTCCAACTACACAATAGTTAAGGAGTTCTGGTAGCGGAGTGAGTCGGGCTACTAATCTACTGTTTAGTGGTTCGAAACTACCAGTGGTTCTGCAGGAGAAAGATGAGGAGTTTTGCTCCCGTTAAGATTTGTTGTTGCTGCTAAGTTCCCTCCAGTGAGTTTCAACTCTTAGTGAGTTTCCAATGAACTTGAATCTCAATCTTGCAGTACAACCAACTTTGTAGTCTAGCTCATTAATCTCCAGCACCACATCAGGACTCCAGAATTCCAGCCACGGAAACCCTATACAGGGTCGCTATGAGCTAGAACCAATTCCACAGCACATACCCACGACCACCAAGTAGCAATTACTTCAAAGTTCATGAATGGAGTTAGTGATTCATGGCAAATGTCAGTATGTTTATTAATGGATATAGCAGCTCACCTTTGGCTTTCAGTTCATTTAAAATTTATATACTATTTTTTGTGTGATCATTAAAGTTATATGTCCTCATTAAAAATATATACATACATAAAGTATAATGATAAGAGCAAACACTTTTTAAATCCTATAGCCCAGAGCTAATTTCTATTAATATTATTTCAAATATTACTTTTTAACTTCTTTAATATGGAAAAATTAAAACATAAAATGAGAGAATGCTATATTAAAATACCTTATATTCTTTACCCAAATTTTGTCATTATCAATAGATGGAAATTTTGGATTTATCTCTATCCCTACTCATAATTGCCTCATTATTCTAGATTATTTTAAATTAAATTCAAGACATTACGTAATTTTATCCACAAACATTTCAGCTTGCATCTGTGCCCTCCTGGTAGCCACAGTGTGTCCAGTGTCCACCTTTGCCAACCCAGTGGTCAGTGTCATTAACTTATATACAGCTTCTGCTTATCTGGGGTCGGAAATGAGCAAACCAACCCTGCTTGTGGAGGTGCCTGAATCTGCCCTAAATTACACTATGCAAGCAGTTAATAGAGAGAACTGTGTTCACACTTCCAGTCTCTACCACATCCACCAGGAGAGAAGTAGTGAGTGTCTGAGAACACACTAATATACAATCATCAATTAAATATCAATAATGTCTCAAAGAAATCAATTTCAGATCACAGAAAGAAACAAGACAGAGTGTCTCAAAGAAGTGACCAAATATTCAAGTCAGAAAATCTAATACCCAAAATGGTATCAGGACTACTTAATGAGGATTTTAAAATAATGATATTTAGATCTTTAATGTATTGAGAGAATGAAAGAGAAAACTTAAGATGAATCAAGGAAAACAGAAATAAAAGTTTAGAAGAATTCAGGAGAAAAATGACAAAATAAATGAAAAACTGGAAACCAAATGAAAATATCAACTAGAAAGTCAGACGATTAATAATACTAATATTTTGGAAATAGATAATAAATTGAAATTGGAAAATAGTACAAGTCAATAAATGGAAGCCAAGTTACAGAGCTAAAGGAATAATCGGGGTGGGGGATGGGGTGGGGAGGAGGGATGTTTAAATCCAAAGAATGTCTAAAGTTTCTGTTGGACACTATCAAGAAGGATAACTGTGATTGGAATTCTAGAAGTGGAAGAGATTTTTTTTTAAATGAGAAAATAGTTTAAGACTTATTGGAATAAACCTTCCCTAAAATCTGTTTTCTGTTCACTATTTGCATAATGTGTTCAGGGCAGGTTCAGAGCCTTCCAGCAGCAGCTTTAGGTATAAACACACCGTGGCTACCAGGAAGGCATGGAACAAAGGAGAAAGCACTTCCCTTTTGCACTTACCTTCAGTCCCACCCTGTACCTGCAGGCTACTGTACTGACAATCACTTGTGGCTCACAAGGTCAGTGGTTCAAACTCATTA
>NW_006408639.1:1729394-1730427 GCF_000296735.1 Chrysochloris asiatica | reverse complement strand
AGAAAAATATGGCAATTGCTGAATTAATCAGGGCACTCCCTATGTGGTGCCTCAGCCTGGGCTGAGGTCAGAGGGTGGGACAATATCGAGGCTGATACAGTGACACAGCACTAGAAACCATTGAGGAGCTTTTGGAAAAAGAGGTGAGATGGATTTTACACATTTCTTTCCTCTTCTCTCCTGTTGCACCCTCAGTGCCCAGCCTGGACACCTTCCGGTGAGTGGGAGCATCCCCCCAAAGCTCCAGCATTGCACCCAGTTTTCCCACGGCACAGGGAGGAGGTTCCTGAGAGCCCCATTGGTCTGGCAGGCTGAGCTTTGGCTGCTTCTTAAGACATCTGAGTCTATCACCCAGCCCTAAAGTTGACCTGGCGGGACCCTTTATATCTGCTTCACCTAGCAAGAAAAGCAGGTCTGGCCATACAGTCAAACCGTATGTGCACCTTGTGAAACCTCAACATAAAAGGCAAGAGTCAACACCAACTAATATATACAAGGATGCAGCTATGTTGAGAATCATGCTGTGCAGACGCAGATACCTAACTGACCTTCAGAGATAAAAATAGTGGATAATCTTCCTTCCATTCATTTCTCAATATCTATCGGAGACCTCCATGGCATTGACTAGAAGAGTGGCCTGAGCAAGTGGACACTCCCACCCACTGCTGGAGGTTTCTACAGTGCACACACACTGACCTGCGCAGCAAAGGCTGCTGGAAAGTCGGCTACGGTGTTACTTTTGTTTTTGAGTGGTGGTTTTTGTCTCTGCTTTTATATTGTTTCTGTTTTTGTTCCTTTTTTTCTCACTTTTTTTTCCTGGGGGTGGGAGCTTTCTCCCCCTATCTTACCCAAGAAGAGACAGCAATTGTGTACATATACCCAAGCTACAAGCATATCCCATAATATCCCACCATCTGGACAGGAGTCAATGCCAGCTGTAAGGCATTACACATGAAAAGGGAAGCCTGTCTTCAGATCACATCCACCAGGAGACACTCAGTAAGCTTAACAAGACAGCAGCATATACTCAATC
>NW_006408639.1:1711773-1720904 GCF_000296735.1 Chrysochloris asiatica | reverse complement strand
AAATGTAGCCACTATGGGAGAGAGAGCATGTTGATTTTCTAATACAGGTGACATAGCTTCAGCATCACAACAACACATGATCCACCACAGCAGAATACACTAACAGACAAGTGGTTAATTGGCATTAGCAGCCATTATCTTTCTTTTATTATTATGGTAAAAATAAGAAATGTTCTTTTATTAGTAATTCTTCTTTCACGAATTAAAATTCCTAGAAACATTTATATGCAAAGAAAAATTTTCATTGAATTTTTCTGTCTACCTAAAATTTGCATAAAAAGGTGAGAAAAATGCCAGACTGCTTCCCCTTTATTTACCATTTAATAACATTATTCACTTGTGATGTTTACATTCTTATATTATCAGTTCATTAGCATTATTGTTACTTTAACATTCAATTTTCCCATCTTTTCCAGGATGTCAGCATGCTCTCAAAACTGACTACAACTGCCTTTTAACACAAAACAAAGTGACAGCTCACCTACTTCCATGTCTAACAAGATTTTCCATACTGATTTTATACTCTCCCCACCACCCAGCCCCCAGAAGAATCCTGGCATCTCATCAAAATGGTCTAATACTTTTCAACGAAAAGCTACAGTTAGAGACCACAATCTCTAATAAGCATATTCATTGATTCTGGGATAATCATAGTTTCTTGACATTTTCTGTACACAAACTAGGAAATATTGTGTGAAAATAAAATACATTAGTTCATCATGATATTTTCAATACAACTACAGGACTACAGAATTTTTACTTTACTTTTTGACTATATATATTTTTTTCCTCTTATGGAATGAAAGTTATATTGCCTAGTGACATAAATAATTGCTTATTTGGTTTATTCTCAAATATATGGTTAAAAATTGAAAACGATATTATTATTAATAAATTATTTTTATAGATGATAGTTAATTTTTTTTTTGCTATGTGTTTATTATCTAGATATGTTCCACAAAGCTTGTGAAAGTCACTAGGATTCAAGATAATTGAAATAATTATTTGTGCCATTAGGTCACTAGTTTTAAACACAGTTAAGTTTCATTTTGCTTTGAAATTTAGGAAGTAATTTTTCTATATTATGTTTGATTCTATTAAAATTTTGCCTTCCTCCAAATTCAAAACTATCACAAAAAAGCTATTTTTCTACTTTTTTCTTTCTTCCTTCATTCTTTTATAAGTAACAATTTATATTAGTTTTTATTTTACCTTTCCATTATTTTTCCTTAGATAAAAATACCTTCCTCTGGACAAGTGCATAAAGATCAAAGTTAATTTGACATTTTCAAGTCTGGGAGGAAGGGGGGATGGTCATTGATTAGGGGGCACTGATTCTCTGTTAAGGGTAATGAAGAAATTGGAAACAATTAATAATTTTGTTGTACTACAGTATAAATATAAATAATGTTACTAAATCAACATGGTGTTTTTGTTATGTGCCGTGGAGTCGGTTCCGACTAAACAACAAAATACAGATTGAGATATAAATTTGTTTTTGTTGTTAAGTGGCCTCAAGTTGGTTCCTACTCATAGCAACCTTATTGGCCAGAAAGGATCTGTTTTACTATTACACAGAATGTTAAAATAAGTATTTTACATGAAGAATATATATGACATATTGAATACTAATGAACAAACACCAGATGAGTTGTGGGATGACATCGACGGTCTCATGCATGAAGAAACAAAAATGTCATTAAAAGCACGAGAAATAAAGGAAGAAAATACAAAAATGAAATTCAGAAGAGACTCTGAAACTTGCTTGTGAGTGAACAAAGTCTAAATTGAAAGGAAGGAATAAAGAAGTAAAAAAGCAGAACAAGATTTGAGAAGACAAAGTAAAAGAAAATGAAATGTGCAAAGACCTAGAGTCAAAAAACCACAAGGGAAGAATACACTCAGCATTTCTTAAGGTGAAAGAACTGGAAAACAGTTGAAGCCATGAATTGTAATATTGAAAGTTTCTATGAGCAAATGGTTACAAATCAGGCTGCTAATCTCAAGGTCATTAGTTCGAAACTACCAGCTGTTCCACGAGAGAAAGATGAGGCTTTCTGCTCCTGTAAAGATTTACAGCCTCGGAAACCCCGTATAGGGTCGCTAAGAGTCGGAATCGACTCCACGGCACATAACAACAACAACATGAGCAAAATATTGAATGACATAGGCGGTATCAAATGGAGATGGAGGAAACACAGAGTCATTGTAGTAAAAAGGACTGGTGGACATTCAACCGTGGTAAGAAATGGCAAATTAATGAGATCTGATGGTATCATTGGAAAAACTTCAAGTTGTTATGAAGACATTGGTGATAACCAAAGCTCCAGGAATTGATTCAATACCCAGTGACATGTTTCAGCAAATGAATGATGAATGAACATAGAACCACACTCATCTATGCCAGAAATACAGAGATCCATATTCATGCTCATTTTATAGAAAGGAAGCACAACAGAACGTGCATTGAACCATATCATTAATATCACACACACAAGTACATTTTGGTTTAAAATGATTCAAAATTGGTTGTAACAATAAATTATTGTTGTTACGTGCCGTGGAATCAGTTCCGACTCATAGCGACCCTGTACAGGGTTTCCGAGGCTATAAATCTTCACGGGAGCAGAATGCCTCATCTTTCTCCCGCGGAACAGCTGGTATTTCAAACTGTTGACCTTGTGGTTCACAGCCGTATTCGTAACCACTGTGCTACCAGAGCTTCTTAGCAATACATAGACCTGCCATACAGTCAAGAAGACATTGAATGAAAGATGTCATTGTTGATATCAGGTGAATCTTGGCTGGAATCAGAGAATACCAAAAAGATATTTACTTGTTTTTGTTTTACTGACTATGGAAAAGCATTTAACTGTGTGCATCATAACATGATGTATAATATTGTGAAGAATGGGAATTCCAGAACACTTAATTGTGCTTGAGTGGACCCTATATATAGGCCAAGAGTTAGCCATTTGAACAGAACTAGGGGACACTGGATGATTTGAAATCAGAAAAGCTGAGTGTCATGATTGCATCCTTTCACTATAATTCTTCAATTTGTAAGATGAGCAAACAATTCGAGAAGGTAGATTATATGAAAAATGTAGGATGAGGATTAGAGAAAAACTCCTTAATAATCCCTAATACACAGATGACATGACTTCACTTGCTGAAAATGAAAAGGACTTCAAGCATTTGCTGATGAACACAAAAGACTCAACCTTTAGCATAGATTACTCCTCAATACAAAATTAACAGAAATTCTCCAACTGGACCAATAAGCAACATCATGACAAGTGGAGAAAAGACTGAACTTGTCAATTATTTCATTTTATTGGGAATCACAAACAATGCCCAAAGAAGCAGCAGTCAGGAAATCAAACAATGTAGTGCATGGGGAAAATCTGCTGCAAAAGACGACGTTGATGTCTGATAAAGCAAAAATGTCACCTTGAGGACTAAGGTGTGCCTGACTCAATCCATATTACTTTCAATTGTTCCATTTGCACGTGAAAGCTGGATAATGCATAAGGAAGACCAAAGAATTGATGTCTTTGAATTATGGTCTTGGTAAAGAATATTAAATATACCATGCAGTGCCAGAAGAATGAATAAATCTGTGTTGGAAGAATTATAGCCATTATGCTCTTTAGAAGCAAAGATTTCAAAACTTTGTCTTTACTACTTTGGATACGTCATCACGTCGGACCACTTTCTGGAGAGTGACATCATGCTTGATAAACTAGCATGAACAAGTGGAAGACCCTCAACAAGATGATTGACACAGTGGCTGCAAACATAGCAATGATTACAAGGATGGCACAAGAGTAGGTGGTGTTTTGTTCTGTTGTAAAGAGCTCTGGTAGCGTATTGGTTATGAATCGGGCTGCGAACCGCAAGGTCAGCAGTTCAAAACTACCAGCTGCTCCGTAGGAGAGAGATGAGGTTTTCTGTTCCTGTAAAGATTTATAGCCTCAGAAACCCTGTACAGGGTTGCTATGGGTCGGAAACAACTCCAAGGCACATAACCACCACCACCACATAGTTACTATGAGTCTGAAGCAACTCAGTAGACCCTAACAACAGCATATTAAACTATATCATGCACAAAACTTTAAATATCTTTCTTATTATTTCTTCAGGGAAAATTCTTAGAAATGTAGTGACTAATTTGAGTATGAACATTTTAAACTTGGTCACAAGATTAGCAGTTGCTTTTCCAGAATTGGTCTTCAAGTGTGTTTTCCATGCTATCCTTCAATGTCCCAATTGTCTGCATTGACAATCTCACATGCATTTGAAAATCTTATGGTATAGCCCATTTCTGTAACATTTCTTTCTCTTGTAAATTTCATCCAGTTAAAAGGCAATTAAAGTTTGCATGAAATTCCAAATCAATAGTATAAGAGAGAATTTAAAATTTAAAACTTCTGCTTTATGTCTTGGCATTTATAGAATAATATAAAAAGTTTACTTCTGATTTCTTCCTTCTTTCCAGGCTTTGAGCACAAGTAGTTATGGGACAGACATCCTACATAATAAGGACCTTCTCACTGCAATACCACACATAGACCTGGCTTTTCCAATTTATATACTTTTGATCTCACAATTGCTCCCTAAAAAAATGTACTCAAATCACTTCAGCTCCTCAGTACCTTCATAAATGATAAATTTCTAATCTGATAAACTGATAAGAAATGAAAAACCAGTCAACCTTGTTAGGTTTGTTGTTGTGAAGTGCCATCGAGTCAGTTCCAAATCCTGCATAGGGTTTCCAAGGAGCGACTGGTGAGCTTGAACCACCGAGCTTGTAGATCAAACGGCTTTGCAGTCTGGTGCATTAACCCACAGCGCCAAACCAGCAAAACTAATGTGAGAAATCTAAAGTTACAAAAGTTAATATAGATATTAAGAGGGGTGCAGCACATTTTGGGTATTTATTAATTAAAAAAAAAACAGAACAAAACAGTTATCACTAAGCCAGTTTCAACTCATGGCTACCCATGGATTCCCAAGTAAAATTATATTCCAAGGTGCTTTCAACAACTGTGATCTTTCAGAAGTAAATAACTAGTCCTTTCTTTTGTGGTATCTCTGATTGGATTCAAAATGCCAGTTGCTGATTATTTAAGTAAAAGTCTTTACTGATTAATTATGCAATTATTATACTGAGTATCAACTAAATAGCACTAGGAAACTAAGGTTACAATAGTGAATTTTGCAGATTCCTCCCACACCCCGATCCTGATATAGAAAGCAATCTGTAGAAAGTGATACAAACAAATATCCAATTACAGAATGTCATGGTATTCATTTTTGAGACCCATGTATGAAATGATACACTGGGAAACCAGTATGCATGCACAAAAGTGACCACGATAGTGAGTAGAATTAAGTAGGTTCTTTGAGAAAAAGTTAAGATAATGGAATATCTAGCCCAAAGAGCAGGTAGTAGATTATGTTAACTCTTTGGAACTACAAATTCTTTTTTAAGGTTTTTTATAGATTGAGTGAAAGTTTACAGGACAGATATCAGTTTTACACTCAACAAATCATACACCTTGTTTCATTGCAATGCTTATAATCCCCTCCATGTACCAGCAGTTAATAGTATTTCTCTCTATTCACTTGAGATTTTTTTTTTTTTCTTAAAAAAACAAAACAAAAAAAATCACGTTGTTGTTGTTAAGTACCGTGGAGTCGGTTCCGACTCATAGTGACTCTGCACAGGGTTTCTGAGGCTGTAAATCTTTATGGAAGCAGAATGCCTCACCTTTCTCTGGTGGAACCGCTGGTAGTTTTGAACTGATGACCTTGCGGTTCGCAGCCTGACTCATAACCACTACTTGTAACCACTACTCTACCAGAGCTCCTTAAAATACAGGCATATAAAATAATTTACACCTCCAAAGGGCATATTCTGCAAGTCTGCCTCCTGGTCACCAGCTCTTAGTCCCTCTCTTCCCATGAATCTATAGTCCTCAGCTGCTCCCCCTCTCCATGACCCCATTTCTGCCTCTGTTTCTGGAATCGCTGCTTCTATGCTTCTAAGCATTCTGCTGGTGCTCTTCTCCTTTGATGGTCCTAGGGTCCTCTGTTTCAGGACTGTAATATTAACCACTCCCTTGTTTTTGTTACAAAACTTCTACCTTTATAATTGTGACAGTCACAATTAGTCATGATAACAATTATTCACTATTGAATCATATGAATTTTATTCCCATCTCTTTTCACCAGACCTATCTAGACAAGGTGAAAACTATTCACTGGCAACTCTTCCCACACACACTATTAAACTACACTCTCCCTTGAAACCTTGTAAGCCAGTCACTTCATGCCTTTATGGCCCCCTCATTTTAGGTAGCCAATGTCTAAATTGCCCATCCCTATGTACCCTGTGTACAGAAGGAATAGCATTCACACTTGATGTGAAGACTCCTTCCCTCTCTGTTGGTATTTAGAGTTACTACCTCCATGAGTATAGGTCAGGTTCATCAAATTGTAGCAATTTTCCCTTGTTTCCTTTATAAAAAAAAAATTTTTTTTTTTTTTTTTTTTTTTTTTTTTTGTACTCTTCCTCTAGTCGAGTTCTGATTATCAATCCATTGAGGCTAGGTCAAATGGGTACTATCTGCAAGTTTGGGTGTTCTTGTGCATCTCCCCTCAGTTCATATCAGCTGGATGCTTCACTCTCAGCTCTAGCATTCTGTGGCTGTGTCCTTGTCCATGGGCTCAAGTGTCCCCAGGTCTCACCACACTTTGGACCAACCAACCCTTCCTTTTCTCTCTCTCATCTCCAGGTCAACGAGAGTCAATGGATTGTGGATGAACTCAGCCCATTTCTTCATTGCTGCCTTTCCCCCTCTTCCACTCACCAGTAGACTAATGTGGTTGCAAGTTTACATGCCTGTTTATGAGTTTCAGTCTTAGAGGGGAGTTTGTCCTGAAGGAACTTGATGGCTTGCCTTGATGGCTTCCTAGTGAACAGCTTGCTTATTCTTGTAGTAGCTAGTCATGCTGACATTTTTGTTTGCATTTTTCCTGATGATCTTTATTTGAAGATGTATCTTCTGTTACTCTAGCTGTTCCAGGCTGGTCTGCTTGTCCTTGATAGTGGGAATGTCCCACCTCTTAGGTTCTGGATGGGACTTAGGATTCTACCTAAGGTCCTATACTCTGCAAGACTTTGCAAGAGGCCTATTTCACTGGGACTGTTCTAGAACCCCTTTTAGGTATGCCAATCAGTTATAAGCTGAAGATGGGCTTACAAGTTTTCTGTAATCATGTTTCCCAACATTCCTTTCTATCCCACTCAAGTATCTATTTTACAAGAGTAGGCAAGGGAAACCAATATTCATAAGACAGTCAAGCATTTTAGTATTATTTCCCCTCTTCAAACTATGCCTAGATCCCTGTATCACAGAGCTCTGTTGTTCCAAAGTTGAGCATGCATCACTATTTACCTCTGTCCCACTTAGGCCATGCAAACCTGTCTCAGTGTTCCCCTATCCATCTTGTTCTTCCGCCTGCTGCCCCTTCTTATATTGCACTCCCAACACCTGATCTAAACCCCCCACCCCAATTCCACTGTTGTGGTTCCATTATATTCCATTAACTCTTCCCTCCATTTAAGACAGTCTATTTTATCCTGTAATCTACCTGACCTTCTCACCACCTGGATCTCTGTTCCTCTGTGTTTACCTTCTTTCACATTGTAATTGTTCTGATCATAGACTGACCTCCCAAATCCTCTATTCTTATAATTTTATTCTGTTCTTGACTGTTCCATTTGTTGATTGAGTTTAGGGTGATGCTGCCACATACGTCATTCTCTGGTTGTTGTGTGTTCTTTTTGGTTCTCAGTCCACAGAACTTCCTTTAGGATGTTTTTCATAGAAGGGTTGGCTTTGGCAAAGTCCCTTATCTCTGTTTATCCTGGTATGTTTTGATTACACCGTTGTGTTTGATTGACAGCTTTGCTGGGTAGAGGATTCTTGGTTGGAAGTTTTTTTTCTTTCAGGGTTTTATATATGTCTCCCCATTACCTTCTTGCCAGCATGGTTTCTGTTGAGAGATCCGAGCTTAATCTGATTTGCTTGCCTCTCTATGTTACACTTATCTTTTCCCTAGCTGTTTTCAGGATTCTGCCCTTATCTTTGATTTTGGAGAGCTGGATTATTATATTTCTTGATGATTGTCTTTTAGGGTTTATCCTTCCTGGGGTTCGTTGAACTTCTTGAATGCTTATCTTTTCACTTTTCAGGATGTTAGGGAAATTTTCTTCCAGAAGCTCTTCAACTATCTCCTCTGTGGGCTTGTGTGATTCTTCCTGTTCCAGAATTCCAATAATTCTTAAGTTATTCCTCTTCCTTTTGTCCAACATGAATCTTAGGCCTTCTTCAGATTTTTTAAAATCTTTTTTTGTGCTTGCTCTTCTATCTTAGTAGTTTTGAGAGATTTATCTTCTAGCTCACTAGTTCTGACTTCTATCTCTTCAATTCTACTCTTTTGCTCTTTCAGTGTATTGTCCGTTTCTGATATTCTATTATTAATCATTTGAATCACTTTCTGTAGGTTTTGAATTAGTTCCAATGCTGTATCTATCTTATTTGATAGTTCCTGTAGCACTTTCCTAACTTCTTTATTTTTCTCAACGCCATTGTATAGAGTTTTGATACATTTTATAACCATTTTTCTGGATTCCTTCTCAGGCATTTCCAAAGCCTGTCCATCTTCCAGTATGGAGTGTAGGTCTCCTTCCAGCTCATTTGCCTCAGTCACTTTATCTCTTCTCTGGACATGTGGTAAAATGGTCATCTGTTTCTGTTTTTTGGGCATATTCAGGGGTTATCTGTGGCCTTAATACTTAGAAAAGTGTGCATTTTGGTATTTTTTATGCTTTCTGATTGCCTCCAGGTAGATTGCCTACAATAGTTCAGGGCTGGCTGTGGCTGTTTTGCACTGCCATTTGGTTTTAAGTGGAAACTGTCATTCAAATTTCGAGGATATTTGTGCACATGTGTAGTAGGACACTCCGGGGGTGGGGATGGGGTGTCCACTTGATCAGGCACCTTCTGTAGTCATCAGAATGGAGGTGTGCAGCCAGCAAAAGACCAATGAACAGATAC
>NW_006408639.1:1701468-1703318 GCF_000296735.1 Chrysochloris asiatica | reverse complement strand
TAGATGATTGGGACATACTAAAAATTAAAAACTTAAGTGCATCAAAAGACTTCACCAAAAGAGTAAAAGGAACCCACAGAATGGGAAAAAGTCTTTTGCAATGACACATCGGACAAGGGGCTCATTTCTAAAATATATAGGAAACTACAACACCTCTACCAGAAAAAGACAAATAACCCAAGTAAAAAATTGGAAGGGGACATGAACAGACACTTCACTAAGGAGGAGATCCAGGCAGCCAACAAATACATGAAGAAATGCAAATCAAAACAACAATGAGCTATCATCTCACACCAGCAATAACAACAAAGTTCAAAAATGTAAAAGACAATAAAAGCTGGCAAGGATGTGGAGAGATTGGGACTCTCCTGCATTGCTGGTGGGATTGCAAAATGGTCCAACCTTTCTGGAAAGCAATATGGAATTTTTCAGAAGATTGGAAATAGAAATACCTTGTGATCCAGCAATCCCTCTATTTGGTATTTACCCACAAGAAATACAAGCCATAACACGAGCAGATATATGCACATGACTGTTCATAACAGCACTATTTACAATAACAAAAAGATGGAGACAGTCTAAGTGCCCATCAACTGAAGAATGTATAAACAAACTGTGGTACATACACACAGTGGAATATTATCCTACCTTCAAGAACAACAAGGAAGCTCAAGCTAACATAATATGGATGAACCTTAAGGACTTTGTTGTTGTTAGGTGTCAATTGAATCGGTACGGACTCATAGAGACCCTATGCACAGCAGAACGAAACACTTTCCAAATCTGGGCCAATCTCACTTGAGCCCACTGATGCTGCCATTTTGCTAATCCATCTCACTGGGAGTCTTCTCCTTTTTTTCTGACTGTCCACCCTACTAAACAGGATATCCTTCTCCAGTGACAATATATTTGAAGTCCCCATCCTATCTTCAGAGGAGCACTCTGGTTGCACTTCTTCCAAGACAGATCTGTTGATTCTTTTGGCAGCCTATGGCACTTTCAATATTCTCCCCCAACAATATAACTCAAAAGCATCAATTCTGCTACTGTCTTCCTTATTCACTGTCCAGCTTTTACATGCATATGAGGTTATTGAAAATACCATGGTTTGGGTCACGCACACCTTTGTCTTCAAGCTGACAGTTACAAAAGGAGAAATATTGCATAGGAACACTATTGTAAAAGACAAAGAAAAAGAACCCATTCTAAGGGGGTAGGGGGGTGTTCTTTGCTGGTTACCAGGTTGTAGGGGGTGGGGTGAGGAGAGGGAGAGGAAAGGGGAGCACAGGGTAGGGAATAGACACAGGATACTTTAGGTGCTGGGGAAGGCGGCAATACACAAGAAGGGGAAGAGGAATGGAACAACAAAGTGGATGGGAAAACAATTAGGCAGGTTTGCATGGGCTAAGTGGGACAAAGGTAAATAATGATGTATGCACAACCTTGGAACAACAGAGCTCTGGAATACAGGGATTGAAGCATGGTTGGAATGGGCAAAATAATATAAAGATTCTTGGCTGTCTCTTGAATCTTGATTTCCCTTACATACCAGTATAAAATAGACACTTGAGGGGGAGAGAAAGGAATAGCCAAAAATATCACTATAGAAAGCTTCTAAGACCGTCTTCTGCCTATAACTGATTGGAATATCTAAAATGGGGCTAGAACTTGCCTGGGGAAGGAGGCTTCCTGCAGAGCCTCTGCATTACTTAAGAACATAGGTGGAATCCTGAACAGCATCCAGAATCTTCTAAGGTGGGAAATCTCCACCTGAAAGGACAAGCAGACAAGCCTGGAGCAGCTAGAAAAACAGAAGATACTTCTTGAAAAAAAGGCAGACAGGAAAAAAA
>NW_006408639.1:1691193-1701368 GCF_000296735.1 Chrysochloris asiatica | reverse complement strand
CCTTTATCTCAATGGTTCTGTCAGGCATCCATAGCTGCTCTGATCCTTCCTCTCTTGGTCTTTCCCAAGATGGCAGCTCTGGGAGCAGTTAAGCATCTTGAATTAGAAAGCAATGGATTTCTTGCTTCTACTACAAATTCCCCTAGCTGTAAGCCTTCTAACCTTCTATATATTCCTTTATATGTGGTTCAGAGTTCTGGCACCATCCTCTGAGCTTGCTTGATGTGGTGTTCTGTGTTGTTGCTAACAGAGCTCCTTACTGTAATTTTATCCGGTCTGTCATATTGTTTTTTCTCTGGAACTATAAATTCTTGTAAGGATTTTTGATTTGGAAAATCATTCTCCAGTGTCTTAGTTATTCAGTGCTGCTATGATAAAAATACCACAAGTGGGTATCTTTAACAAACTGAAATTTATTCTCTCACAGTTTAGGAGGTTAGAAGTGTGAACAGAGTGGCAACTCTGGAGAAAAGTTCTTTTCTCATTTCAGCATTCATAGGCCCAGCATTTCGTGGAGATCTCCATGCATCTTGGAATCAATATTTACCCTGGATCTACGAGTTTCACAGTGCAGGAAGCACACGTGCAAAGGACCCACTCAACTCTGGGCCCATCTTCATGGTGGTAACAGGTTCTTCTGAATCTGCTTGCTTATTTAATCTCTTTTATATCTCAAAACAGACTGATGCAAGATACAACCAAATGCTTTAAATTGCTTCTCACTTCATTAACATCATAGAAGTTTAGATTTACAAAACAGGATAATTATATCAGATCATGATTGATCACATGGGTTGATTACATCATACTGGAACTCATTATAGAAGTAATTTGTTTGTTGTTGTTGTTAGGTGCCATCAAGTCTTCTGGATTCATAGCAACCCTGTATAGCAGCAGTGGGAAATCTTTTTTCTGCCAAGGGCCATTATGATATTTATAATATCAATCATGCGCCATACAAAATTATCAACTTAACAATGAGCCTGCTAGCTGCAGGTTAATGCACTGGACCACAAGGTCAGTTTGAACTGCAGGTCAGCAGTTCAAATTCACCAGACACTTCTGGGAAACCCTATATAGGGTCATTATGAGTAGGAACCGACTTGTTGTTTTTGTTAAGTGCCATCGAGTCAGTTCTGACCCACAGAAATCCTGTAGAGGGTTTCCAAGGAGCAACTGGTGAGCTTGAACCACCAACCTTGTAGTTCAAACCAACTTTACAGTCTAGCGAATTAACCCACAGCACCATACCAGGACTCCAGGAACTGACTAGACGGTATTTAATGACAATGTTTGGATGGTTGGAACTTCAGTTACCTTGGCAGGTCCAGACCAAATTATTTTCTGGGCCTTACATGGCCTGTGGGCCAGATGATCCCCATCCCTGCTTTATAGGATTTCTACAGAGTGGCCGGTGAGTTTTAACCAACGACCTTGCAGTTCAAATCAACCTTATCCTATATTGCCACACCAGGACTCCATGAAGGTGATGACTCCATGTTAACCACAAAACCACTGAGAATCCTGACCCAGTCAAATTGACATAAAACCTTAACCATCACAGCTAGAGTACAACTTAATCATTGGCAACCAATGTTCTTTTTTTTTTAAGCAGTGCACAATTTGTCAAACATACAAGAGGCTATGTTCCAGGTAAGTCATCATGGAAGTCCACTACAGAAGCTGTCACATTCCATAGTACCAGCTACCATGTTAAGTAAAACTAAAGCATTCCAGACCTGTGTGTGAACTGTGCAAAACAAGGAGCTGGTTCTTCTATATGGATGACTTCAACAATTTGTGGTAAAAGGGAATATAAAGATAATAGAATTTCTCCACAAACTTTAAAAAAAATCCCCTCATACATATGTTCTTGGTAACTTGATGCCTAGCAAAGTGAGAGCTATCTGAAGTCTTACTGAAGTGGGTATGGAAGTTTGTAAACTTCATCACATGACTCACATGGTCACAGCCCATGAGAATATCTGTGAAACCCTTGTAGTTACTTACAGACAATCTGATAACAAAAGCCAGAGCTTCTTGAGGCAAAAAAACTTGTTTTGTTTTGGTGGGTTTTTTTTCACTATTATATGCCCATCCTTTAGCAGAGAATTTAGAAAATAAACAGCTTAGAGCTTTGTACACATTTGTGAAACTGACAATGCAGCCAACCCCGGTTCTGGTTAGATGCTCGGGCTAGAGACTATTCATACCCTCTATGTTATCTCCCACACAACCCATATGACATTTCCCATTAACTATTAGTAAAATCATTGGGTCAATATTGATCTCCACTCCCTCTAAAATCTTAACTCAGTGAGAGCAGAGACATGCTTAGCTTGACTTTATTTTATCCCAGTTGAGTATATAATAGTTGGACACTAAATTATTATAGATTGAATGAATTAAAGAAAATAAAGAAGGAAAAACCAAAACAATGAGAGATGGATGGAAGAAAAGAAGGATGGGAGGGCGGGAAGGAAGGAAGAATTAACAACAACAACAAAAAAGACTAAATTATCTGTTATCACTTCAGGTGATAACTTGGAAATTTGATCAATTAAATTTTATAAATTTGGTAACAAATGCAAACTGGTCTCGTGTTGAAATCAGTATCTGTACAACTACCACAATGGGCTGTTGTTGTTATTAAGTGCCATTGAGTCAATCCTGACTCATAGCCACTCTGTATAGTGTTTCCAAAGAGTGGCTGGTAGGTTTGAATCACCATCCTTTCTGCTTATTTACTCTGTTTACAGAGTTTACTCTGTTTTACAAATTTCATCTCTTTTGATGCAGTGAGAGCATTTTATTATTCTTTTTACAGTTCAGCGCTGCCGATGTTAATGATAACTGCCTCCATGTTAGGACAACCCAATTATTGTCATTGTTAAGTACTATCAATTCAGTTCTGACTCATAGCAACTCTGTATAAGGCTTCTGAGGAGAGGCTAGTGGGTTTCAACCACCAATGTTGTGGTTAGCAGTTAGCGCCACACCACAGTTCCAGGTCAACCACATAGGAACTCACGAGTCTCTAAAATAAAGACAACTGCTGGCCTATCTGCAACCTTGAATCATAGCTTTCAGATACTATTTCAGAATAGAAGGATAGATTTAGAAGAGAAAAAGTCCTCATTTTCAAAAGGACACCACACACTTCATCCACTTGGTGACGTATACAGATCAGTCCTGCTTATTTTACTAAGAAGAAAGCACAGAAAAATGGATCCTGATCAGAATTACACAACCACAACAGCATATGACATCTCTTTTCCTCTTAAAGTGGCTTGAGAAAGTTAGCAGTATAAGATATTTTATCTGTATCAACCTCTCTTTCCCAAAGTCAAGAGTCAAGTTCAATGAAATAGAACAAAGTGCTTTGAGATCTGAGGAGCAAATTATATCAGTTCAAAGCACTTCATGTAAGTTAAAGGTGGTTTTATGTCCTTCAAAAAGAGTGTCAGTGTTATCCTTTAAAGAGTTTTTCTTTGAAACAGTAGAGAAATCAAAACCTTGTAATTTAATCTTTTCTTCTTTTGGGGACACTTGCAAAGATTTGGGGAATAATAATATGAAGCCTGCTACTCTGAAGTCTGAAGTTATGGTTTCCCTGTAGATTTCCTAAAATAAGACCATGGCTTACTTTCTAAAGGAAGCCAATACTGCTTGACAATTCTTCATTAACAAATCTCACCATTTAAAGGCACCTACCGCACAGTGAGCGCAGTGTATTGACAACTTACACAGTTACTGAAAATCTATATTCCTGGAGCCGTTATCCTTGCCAGGGTTAAGTGCATTTTAAAAAACATTTTTTGCTGATACTCCCCAAGAGGGAAAGTAATAAATAGCCCCATCTTCTGTGCTTCTATTTCTGTTGTATTAATCTTCAGAGTTTAGTATTAGTGTAATCATTCTTTTATATATGGTAAATGGAGTCTGGAAATCTTTAGGGACCCTTATGGAAATGTTTTCTCGAAGCGTGGGGGTACCAATTGTAGCATTAGTGTTCGGCTATAAACTATGTTTTATGTAAATCTCTTTCATCTCCAAAGTAACTCGAGAGTCTATTAAATATAAGAGCCTCCGCCATCATAGCAATCACATTTAAGGAGATTAGAAGCAAACAAAAGACTTCCAACCACAAAGACTAACTGCTCGGTGCTGGCTTTCTTCCTTTGTGTTACATTATTGAACTGGCCTCTTGGATCCAGACTATTCATCCTAATCACCTATGCTCCCATCACCTGCCAAATGCCTACTTCTTATAGACTCTGTCCCAAATGTGTAGGCTTCTTGGTACCTGATGCACAATAACCCCAAGAGGATAGCTCAGATTTAAATGAGTTTCTTTGCCTTTTTGTAACTTAATGCCTGTTTTGAGAACTCATAACTCATGAAAATAAAAACCCCTTTTCACAAGATCTACTTTGTCTTTCTTTGGACCCCAAATTTTTAGGGGAGTTATGGAGTCCTGGTGTGGCATTGTGGGATAAGCACTGAACCACAAGTTCAGTATGAACCAACAGGTTAGCAATTCAAACTCACCAGCCACTCTTTATGAACCCTGTTCATGGTTGCTAGGAGTTAAAACCATCTTGAAGGCACTTAACAACAACAACATGATAAATGAAGAAGTCCAGGTGTGGTGCGGTAAGATAAACAATCTACCACAAGGTTGGTTCGGACCTCAAGGTCAACTGCTTCCCAGAAACTGTATACAGGGTCACTATGAGTCGGAACACACTGAACAGCACTTAACAACATGATAAATGGACTCCTGGTCTGGCATTGTAGGTTAAGCACTAGACTGGGAATCACAAGCTCAGAGGTTCAAACCCACCAGCTGATCCTTGGAAACCCTATACAGGGTCTCTATGTGTAGGAACTGACTCCATGGTACTTAAAACAGCAATAACAATGATATAAGTTAGAGTCCTGTTGTGGCACTGCAGAAAAATCACTGGACTGCCAATCACAAGGCCTGCTGTTCAAACTCAATAGCCACTCGTCAGAAACCATTTACAAGGTTGAGTGAGTCTGAACCTACTCGACGGCATTTAACAACAATCATAAATGAAACAAATTAAGGATCCCTTGTATCATAGTGGATTATAAGACAGGTTTCTAACCACAAGATCAGTAGTTCAAATCTACCAATCACTTCACAGGATAAAGATGAGGCTTTCTGCTTTGGAAAAGATTTACAGCCTCAAACACTGTATACAGGGTCACTATGAGTTGGAACTGACTTAACGGCACACCACTATCACCATGATGACATAGATTATCTACCCTCTGTAAGAAAATATTGTATATAATTTCCAGGATACAGTAGAGGACATTTCTAAAAGTATGTGTCTGTTGATTTCACTAGGATGACAAAGGTGAAATAGACTAAAGAGACTCTGTGAACATATTTTAAAGGAGTCCTCGTAGTACAATGGTTAACCGTTAGCATTCTAACCAAAAGGTTGGCAGTTCAAACCTACCAGACACTAGGCTGGAGAAAGATACAGCAGTCTGCTTCTGTAAAGATAGTCAGCCTTGGAAGCTCTGTGGTTTCTACCCTGTCCTATAGGTTAGAAATGAGTTGGAACCAACTGGATGGGGATAGGTTTGATTTGAGTTTAAGACATTTTTAAGGAGTCCCTGCATGGTACGAATGGTTCGTTTTATACTACTAATCTAAAGGTTGGTGGTTAGAATCCACCGAGTGGTGAAGGAGAAGAAAGTGCTGGCTATCTGCTTCTATAAATCTCATAGCCAAGAAAACTTATTACAGTAATTCATTAAATTAATTCAACAGCAGTGGATTTCAGTGGAACAAGTGTTAACTGCTCACCAATTAGACAAAAGTTTGGTGTTTCACACCCATTCAGAGGCACGTTAGAAGAAAGGTCTCGTGATCTGCTTCCAAAAGGTCACATCCTTGAAAACCTGATGGAACATACATAACAGTTTTACTCTTCATACATGGGTTCACCTTGAAATAGAATTAACACCATAAACCTAATTTGATTTTGTTTTTCGTATGTTTGGTTTTGGTTCCATTTGTCAGGAACCATTACTCTTCCATCAACAATAAATCACATTTGTACGTTGGGAAGAATGCTGGGTCCTATGAGAGACTTTCACTGGTATGGGCTATTGTTGTTGTTAGGTGCCATCAAGTTGGTTCTGACTCATCGTGATCCTATGCACAACAAAATGAAACACTGTTTGGTCCTGCACAGTCTTCACAATGGTTACATTTGAGTCCCTGACTGTTACCACAGTGTCAATCCATCTTGTTGGGAATCTTCTTTTTCACTGACCCTCCAGTTTACCACACATTTTTGTTCTTCTGATAACATGTCCGAATTATGACAGACAAAGTCTTATCCTCCTGGCTTCCGAGGAACAATCTTGCTGCACTTCTTCCAAGACAGATTTCGTTGTTCTTTTGACAATCCATGGTATACTTAAGAAGTCGTGTTAGGGTGATGGGTTAAAAATTGAACTGCTAACCATAAGGTAAACTGTTAAAATTTACCGACTGTTCCACTGGAGAAAGATAAGGCTTTCTGCTCCCATACAGAATTACAACCTCAGAAACCTTATACAGGGTCACAATGAATCAGAACTGACTTCACAGCTCACCACCACCACCATCACATGGTACTTGTAATAGTCTTCTCCAACACCGTAATTCTTCTACTGTCTGCTTTATTCAGGCATTCGAGGTGATTGAAAATATCATGAATTTAGTCTGTTGCATCTTAGTTCTCAAACTGGTATCCTTTCAGTTTAGCATTTTAACGAGGTCTTTTGCAGCAGATTTGTCTAATGTAAAATGTCATTTGATTTCTTCACTGCTGCTTCCATGCGTGTTGAGTGTGAAATCAAGCAAAATGAAGCCTTGACAACTTCAAGCATTTCACCATTTATCATAATGTTATTTATTGGTCCAGTTGTGAAGATTTTACTTTTCTTTACATTCATGTGCAATCTGTACTAAAGTCTGCAGGACTGTATTTCATCAGTAAATATTTTAAATCTTCTTTGGTTCCTGCAAGCAAGGTTGTATTATCTGCAGGTTGTTAATGAGTTTTCTTCCAATCCTGATGCCACATTCTTCTTCATATAACCCAGTTTCTCAGATTATTTGCTCAGCATTAGATTAAGTAAGCATGACGAAAGGATACAACCTTGGTCCAAACCTTTCCTGATTTTAAACCCTTTAGAATTTATTCTGTTCTATTGATTGCCTCTTGGTCTATGTACAGTTTCCTCATGAATACAATATATACCAATTATTTGCCATAGTATCCATAGTTTGTCATGACCCACACAGTAGAAAGCCTTCGCATAGTCAATAAAGCACAATTAAACATCATTCTGGTATTGTCTGCTTTCAACAAAGATCCATCTGATATCAGTAATGGTATCCCTCATTCCACATTCTCTTTTGAATCTGGCTTGAATTCCTGGGTATTCCCTGTCTATGTACTGTTACAACTGTTTTTGAATTGTCTTCAGCAAAATTTTACTGTGATATTGATATTGCTTAATGATTTCCACATTCAATTGGGTCACCTCACTTTGGCATAGGCATAAAGATGGATCTTGGTATACATGAGTGAGCACCTCCAATGCTACAGCATATGTTATAAGATTTCAATTTGTATTCTGCCAATTCCTGGAGCGATGGCTAGGAAGACAGCAAAGAAGAAAATCTGGAAGCTCATTATTGCCATAACTATTTTGTCTATATACCCTTCCCATTTTTCATGAGTATCTGTGGTGAATATATTTTTGTTGTTCCTAGGTTCCATCAAGTCCATTCCAACTCCTAGAAACCCTGATAGGGTTTTTAAGAAGCAGCTGGTGGGTTTGAATCACAGACCCTAAGATTAACAGTCCAGTGTTTATCTGACAGTGAGAAACCAGGACTCGTGTGGTGAATATAGCATAATCTTATTTTTACTGTGCAGGTAAGCTTAAGAGAACTGAAATGGGTCATCTATTATTGAAATTAATTCATAAAGTCATGGTGACACTCACTGAAATCTACCATAGTTGACAGATTAGAACCAACTACCAGCTGCTCCGTGAGAGAAAGATGAGGCGTTCTGCTCCCGTAAAGATTTACAGCCTCAGAAACACTGTACAGGGTCGCTATGGGTCGGAACCGACTCGACAGCACTTAACAACAACAACTTCATTGTGGAGTCCTGGTGTGGCGCTGTGGGTTAATGTGCCAGACTGCAAAGCCGTTTGAACTGCAAGGTCGGTGGTTCAAGCTCATCAGTTGCTCTGTGGAAACCCTATATAGGGTAGCTATGGGTCGAAACCAACTCGGCAGCACTTAACAACAACAACAACAACTTCATTGTATTTTTTCTTAGCTTATTGAATTAACTATTTGGATGTCTTTTATTTACCTATTTACTCAGCACACTTTTATAAATCCCCTACTATGTGCCTATACATTCTTTCCATGTGTAAAAGAGTGTTGAAGAGATTAGTTATCCATTTTTCCAGAAGGAATGAAGTAAAGGAATGGGGTAGATTTGGAACTTAAATCTCAGAATAGCTGTTTTATAGTGAGTTTCACTGAAAAAAACAACAACAACCCAGAGTTTTACATTTTATGTCAATTTCTGAGGCCAGAAGTCTGGGTATTATTTTTAGACTTCCATATCTCTAGATCTCTAATTCAATTTATATCTTCCGATGAGATGCGCTTGTGCAAGATGAGGGGGCCATAAGGGAGAGATAGAACTCTCTTTTTCTGACAAGTTACAATAAATAGAGTCATTTATTTCTATTATGAGGACTGGTATGAGGAGTTAGGTTAAGCAGATATGAGCATTTGTTGTACCTGGAGAGGTTCCACCAATCTCTGATAGTTCCTATTTGGGGTAGTTAAGGGGCACTTGGTTTCTACATAAGATTCCTATAACTCTTTGACATCCCAATGGTAGTACCTTCCTGGTCTTCTGACTGCAGTTTATAGGGTATAACTCAAATAGATTTGAAGAAAGAAATAGATGAATCTACAATAATCATGGGTGATTCTAAAATACTGCTTTCAAAAATGGATAGAACAACCAGAAAGAAACTTGACAAAGACACAGAAGAACTAAACAACACAATCAGCCAATTGGACCTCATAGATGTGTACAGAGCATTCAACCCAACAATAGCACAATATACATTCTTCTCCAGTGCACATGGAACATTCTCCAGGATAGACCATGTGTTAGGCCACAAAACAAACCTCCATAAATTTACAAATATCAAAATACTACAAAGCATCTTTTCAGACCACAATGCTATTAAATTAGAAATAAAAATAGGAAGACCAAGGAAATAAAGTCAAATACATGGAGACTGTATAACACTCTGCTGAAAAGCGACAGAAATAAAATGTGAACTCATGAAGTTCCTAGAAACAAACAACAAAGAGAACACAGCATTTCAAAATGTTTGGGACATGGTGAAAGCAGTGATAATAGGACAATTTATTGCAATAAATGCACACATCCAAAAATAAGAAAGAAACAACATTAACACATTAACACAGCATCTACAACAACTAGAAACAGACCAACAGAAGGAACCTACAGCCACCAAAAGAAAAGACATCATAAAGATTAGAGCAGAAATAAATGAGAGAGAAAAAAAAAAAGTATAGAAAGAATCAACAGCACAAGAAGCTGGTTCTTAAAAAGGATTAACAAAATTGACACACCATTGGTAAACCTAACAAAAAAGAGAGGGAGAAGACACAAATAACATGCATTAGAAACCACACAGGCAATGTCACAACAGAACCAAAGGAAATCAAAAGGATAATAACAGAATGTTATGAAAAGTTGTACTCCAAAAAATTTGAAAACTTAGAAGAGTTGGAAAAATTTTTACAAAAACACCAGCTACCTAAACTAACTCACAGTGAAGTAGAAAACTTGAACAGACTCATAACATAAGAAGAAATTGATCAGGTCATCAAAAAATCCCAACCAAAAGAAGTCTAGGCCCAGAGGGCTTCACTAGTGAGTTCTACCATACATTCAGGGAAGTGCTGTCAACAATTCTACTCAAATTATTCCAGAATATAGAAGAGGATGGAAAACTTCCTAATACATTTTATGAAGCAAGCATAACCCTCATACCAAAACCAG
>NW_006408639.1:1676095-1687868 GCF_000296735.1 Chrysochloris asiatica | reverse complement strand
AAAAAGTTTAATTAATAAAATAATTAAAAATCAGGGTCCCCCCCCCATCCAATAGTATTTACATTTACACCGCCTTACTGAATATTATAATGGACTTATTGTTGTGGTTATGTGCATTTAGTCAATTCCTACTTATTGCAACTCTTTGGAACACAGCAGAACACAGGATTTAAGGGTTTAAATCCTTATGGAAGCAGACCACCAGGTGTTGTCTCCTGCAAGGTCACTTGCATGCTCAAACCTCTAATCTTTTGGTTTGCAGCCCTTAATCATTGGGCAAACTGGTCTTAAACCCAACAAAACTGATGTGTCCAAATGTTCAGTAAAATAATACCATTCTCTATCTCCCGTATGTAGAAATTAAGCCACTAGTTGAGTGGGAAAATATTTTTTCTTTTTTTTTTTTTTCCAGTTTCCACAGTTACAACACCACAAACTAGCAGTAGTGATAATTTTGGTGGTGGCGGTCATTGAGGTGACAAAAAGACAGTAATGTGTTCATGGTTATGTATTGTTGCTAGAATTTCCAGAGGCCTGAATTCCCTTTCCAAGTGTGCTAATAAATATTAGTCAACCAGAAATAACTTATCCAGTCTAATACCAATGCACATGCCATCAGGGACTTCGTTATTTCGTACACCTTTGCTCTGAACCATACTGCATTCCCCAGCATGACTTCAGTGCAAGTCTCTTTGTTTTTTTTTTTTCTTTCTTGAAAATCTTCCCTTTTTTTGCTAGAAGTGATACACAAGGAACTCTTTCTCTGAGAATACAGCCTAATTAGGATGTTTTCAAATTATAAGAACAAACTGCATTCTGCTTCCTAGCACCTCCTGAACATTTTACAATTTACATTAATTAGACAAATTGGGTGGTGTTTTAACAGGTACATTAATCTGACTCTTCCTTGGAGTGAACGGAGTAATTAAGATTAAGGCCATTGTCAGAATGGGAAGGGACTCTTCTCCACACTGAATTACATCTCTGTTTGTGATTAACCTTCTTCCCAACAGGATTTTGCAAAACAAAGAAAAGGGACCTCTTAATAAGAGCATGCATTTTCCATCCTCGGCTGATTCAGAGCCTCTACTGGGACAAGTATTATACAGTGTTATCTGTTGTTCAGAATTGGAGAGAAAAAATTGTGACAATCCTATTAACAAGAAAGGGTATCTCAGAGCTTCTTGTGTTAGGAAGTTCTTATTAAGCAATTCCAGACATGTAACTATTTTTAAATTAATTCACAAAGGCTGCACGTTTATTATACTTATTATTACAGTCTTTCTGTATCTATTATTTCATATATCAATCCTCCATGTATGGCCACCTTAGGATAGAAATTTAGCATTACTTTAATGTCCATTAAAACTTTAAAATTAAATTTTAAACATCATTGTTCAAAATGGAAACAATTCTCTGGGCATGAGTCAGTGTCAAAGATTTATTTGAGTCTGAGGAGCACATTGGTTATGAAATAGGGTTTGGGACTAGATAGTTGGATTCTAATACCAGCTCTGCAACTAGTCCACAATGCACAATGTGACTCTGATGAACCTCCTAGGGTTCCTATTTCCTCTACTGCAAAATATTGAAAATAATACTTCTTAAATTGTTTTGGGGGTTAAGCTAGATAATGTACTGTTGTCTGCTGTTAAATGCCATCGAGTCGGTTTCAACTCACAGCAACTCTATATAAACTTTCAATCTTCCATGAAGCAGAAAGCCTTGTCTTTCTCCTGTGGAGGAGCTGGGGGGCTCAAACTGGTGACTTTGTGGTTCGCAGTCCAGTGTTAACCGCACGGAGCAACCAAGCTTCCAGATAATCTATTAGGGCCTCCAAAAAGTTTGCAGAAAAGTCTATTAGCTTTTCATTTCATTTTTCCATGAACTTTTTGAAGTTCTTTTCTATGAGAAGTGTAATGTTATACATTGTGGTTATTGTTAACTGCCATGGAAACAGTACCAACTCCTGATGACCCTCGTCATAAGAGAAAGAAACATTGGCAGTCCTGTGCCAACCTCACAGCGATTGTTACGTCTGAGTCCATTGGTGCTGCCGCTATGACAGTTCATCTCCTTGGCGTTCTTCCTGTTTTTCGCTGACCCTCAATCTTTCTAAGCATGTTCTCCATCAAGTACATTGTTGTTGATGTTATGTGCCGTGGAGTCGGTTCCGGCTCATAGTGACCCTGTTCAGGGTTCCTGAGGCTGTAAATCTTTATGGGAGCAGAAAGCCTCTTCTTGCTCCCGTGGAACTGCTGGTAGTTTCGAACTGCTGACCATGAGATTAGCAGCCCAATTCGTAACCACTATGCTACCAGAGCTCCTTATCAAGTACATAGTCAATAAAATTTTTACATTATCAAACATTTCAAAAATATGCTATTTTTGATACAAAAATTTTATTATTTTAATAACAAAATTGTGTTATATCAATAATAAAAAACATGTGTTATTTGATAACAAGTGTGTCTTTTATCAGTATGTGTATGCACTGTGGTCTTATTGACTTAACTGATTAAATCCTAGACCACTAAATTATATTATTGATAACAAATTTAAATAATTTTAATGCCAATTTTCTGGAAATGAGGGGCTAGTGTTATGTTCTTTCATGACATCACTAATTCCTGATTTGACTGAGTGACATGTGGGGAAAGGAAGTGCTAAAGCGCCACCTGGTGGAATATTCTTGACTTTTGTACCTGCTATCTCCACTCCCAATTCTTCCACAAATCCAACAAGGATCATGCAAAATGAAGTCTTGGTGCAGTAAGGTATTTAAGCACTACTGGGCACCATGGTATGTATAGCTCAACATAAGAATTAACATGATCCAGAAAAGAGGCTAAGCACTGAATAACAACTCTCCTTTAACTCTGAATTGAATCACAGCCAATCTCTTACGAGCATGATTTTAGGTATGTGACTTCTGTGTTAGGAACTTGAAAATTAACTCATAAATTGAATGTTCACACAATTTAAAACACTTATCCACCGTTAATTAAAATTTACACACAATTTTTTGCTCTAATGCCAACACTCTCTCTTTACCAAACTATGAATTTGACTTTGTCATCAGCATCTGTCCTAAACCAAAGCACAGCAGGGCACTGGGTTGTTATGATTTCTGCGTTTTTTCCCACCTTTTCCCTGTATTTTTCAGGATTCTGCATATTTCACAACTCCTTCCTAGCAGGGCAAGCCAGCTGTGACAAAGTAACAAGTTATAGCCAAGTAGATCAATAATAATAGTCATCTATCCTCCAAGGTAGCGTAGTGGTTACGAATCGGGCTGCAAACCTTAAGGTCAGCGGTTCGAAACTACCAGCTGCTCCGCGGGAGAAAGATGAGGCTTTCTGCTCCTGTAAAGATTTACAGCCTCGGAAACCCTGTACAGGGTCGCTATGGGTCGGAACCGACTCGACGGCACTTAACAACAACAACAATCCTCCAAGGAGCTCTGGTTATGAAGCAGGCTGCGAACCGCAAGGTCAGCAGTTCGAAACTACCAGCTATTCCGTGGGAGAAAGATGAGGCTTTCTGCTCCTGTAAAGATTTACAGCCTCGGAAACCCTGCACAGGGTCGCTAGGGGTTGCTATGGGTCAGAAACGACTCCACATAACAACAATAGCCATAAATGTTATTGATTTAAGTGGACAATTGTGTATTTGTGTAATATAGCCATGCATGCTTGGGACTAGCAGAGAAAAGATGGTAGCACATTCATTGATACAGGTGGTGGCAGCCAATTAATGGAATCACAATAACCTTGTTCGGAGATTCCTATTTCCAAATCGTCAAATGGTTTACACTGGTTGCCATTGGGTTCATTGTCCTTTAAATAGGCAGTTCCGGTCATTAATGGAAATCTCTTTTGTGGCCCAATTAAGTTGCCTTCTTAATTTTTATTTTTTATAAGTTAGTTGAATTCAATTACAGTCCTTTAGCAATACAGAAGAATCTGGTTTGTTCTTATACTCAAACGATATGTATGAGTGCTTAAGAAAAATCTGAATATAAGTCCCTGGTTTCACTACGGTAAATCTAATTTGGAAGTTCAAAGCACCTCATTTTATGAACTAATGCTTAGAATCAGTCCTATCCACCTGCTTCTCCCAGTTCCCAAGGCTTTTTATCAATTATTACTTCTTACCTCAGTCAAATCCTCAAACTTACTTGATCATTTCTCCCAATCTCTAACCTTTGCCTGCTCCATACTACATAGAAATAATATCTTTCTTAGAAGGTGGATTTGAGAAGTGACCAAACATTCAGAATAGACTCATTGGTACTAGTTCTTTCTTTCTTCATTTTTGTTGTTGTTGTTATGGGCCGTGGAGTCAGTTCCGACCCATAGCGACCCTGTACAGGGTTTCCAAGGCTGTAAATCTTTACAGGAGCAGAAAGCCTCATCTTTCTCCCACGGAACAGCTGGTAGTTTCGAACTGTTGACCATACGGTTCGCAGCTCGATTCTTTAGCTGTATATAATTTGGAGTACTGGACCGCTAATTGCAAGGTCGGCAGTTCAAACCCTCTAGCAGCATCTCTGGAGAAAGAGGAGGGCTTTCTGCTCCCATAGTTTTACAGTCTTCAGAAACCCTATACAAGGTTTCTCTGAGTTAGAATCGACTCTATGGCAGTGAGTCTTAGCTAATAGATATTCGAAGTCTCCAGGAGGGGCAGACAACGATGTTGCCAACAAGTCGGCTGGTGAATTTAAACAACAGATCTTGTTGGTAGCAGACCAACGCTTATCCAACAGTTCTATACCAGGACTTCCCAAAGAAGATAACAATTGCGTATTATAAGCATGTTTTAAAATTTTTTAGGCAAAACTTTAGCAGAAAAACACTGGAGATGGTTTCACCAGAAGTCTTCCTCTGCCATAACAAAACTTCCGCTCATTCCTCTCTTCAAACAAGGGCTATTTTGTGAGTTTCTCCAGGGAATCCTTGGGCATCCACCTAACAGTCAGGATTTCGCTTCTTCTACCTTCTTTTTCAGTCCGAATCTTAAATATTCGAAGGACACCCACTTTTCTTTAGTTAATAAGTGTAAAAAAGACAGCATTGACACAGGCAACTTCCCAGAACACTTAGCTCTTCAGGGATGGACTAAACTGCTAGTATCATCACTTACAAAATATCTTGAATTCAGTGGCACTTATGTTAAGAAAAAAAGTTTATATCTTAATTTTTATCTTTTAATTCCACATTCCCAAACTTTTTGAAGTTCTGGCGGACGCCAACACGCCAAGGAGCAGAACTGCGAGAAGTTCATTGTTTAGCAGAGCGACAATGAATGCCCCCCTTGGATAGCAAAGCCTCATCTTAGATATAGACAAAATGAGGAAAGAAAAAACTAACATCAATGCTCACTATGAGCACTTAACAAGGGATGATTCATGCAGGGGACCCGTGGTTGCTAGCTTTCTCTTGGAAAAATATTTCTGATTTCCTTATAAGAAGTTTTAGAAAATCTTGCATAATCATTAGATACTTTAAACAAAGCTCACGTTATAATAGTTGCCTTTCACACCATATTCAATCTTATGTAGTTATAAAAATTGTTTTTTACATTAAGTTTTAACATTAGAAATAGTCACACTAGCTACAGTTTTAGTAATTTAAGCTTAAAAGTGTAAGAAACATTCCAGGTGGTTTTAATCAAGGACATTAAGGCTTTTAGAAAGCAGCTTAGGAGACAGTCAAGGGCAGTGAGAGCTTGGGAACAGAAGTAGGAGTTTGATTAGCAGTTTTGAGAAATTGTTAGCATGAGAGAATTACTGCTTTGTTCTTAACTATGAAACTTTAGGGTACTTTTATGTTCTTGTTTTTATTGTTTGATCAATTACATGTATGACCAGTTATACTAAAAATTATGCTTTTGATTGTAAGCTGTAACTAATGAATCTATAGAAAGTAATAGTTGTTGGTAAAGTTAGAAATTAAGATGTAGAACTTTGTTTAAAATTAACTAGACATTTTAGGGAGGATTAGAGAGAAACAGAGTTGCTCACAGAAGGCAGACGTTATCATGGTAACTAAGAAGTAATTAAGGAGTATAGAGACACAGGAATGTTTGGTGACCTTTTGTGCCTCTTGTACCATTGATGGGACAATATAATATTTGATTGATTTGTAACTGCTTGTATGTGACTGTTATGAGATCATTGTATATTCTAAATGGGATATAAGAAGCAACAATTTTTGAAATAAACGGAGAAGGCAGCAATCAGAAAGAGACTCATCAGAGAGAGCCATTACCACCATCTGCCCGAGACTCAAAATGACCCATTGACTCTTAAGAGTTTTTTAAATTTTATTTTATTTTCATTTGCCGACTCCACATCCTCCAATCGAGACTCTTCTAATAATTGTGTCGAGGCTGGTCCCCTGCAAAGTTCCCTCTATGTTATTGTGGGTGTCACCAAGCCAGTTCTCTTAGTGACCTTGTATATGGTTTCTGAGGAGAGGGTAGTGGGTTTGAACTGCTGACCTTGTAGTTACTAGTCTAGTGCTTATCCTACAGTGCCACATCAGGGCCTTCCCTTATATAAGAAGACTTCAAAAAGTCCATGGAAAAATTCCATTATTTTTTAACCCCATTTGATCTTGACCTTTTTGAAGCTCCATCACATATATATGGTGGTGGTGGTGTGTTGTGGAGATGGTTCCACTCATAGTGACCCTGCATAGGGTTTCTGAGGCTGTGATCTTTGCAGGACCAGAAAGCCTCATCCTTCTCTTGCAGAAGGGCTGGAAGTTTCGAACTGCTGACCTTGAAGTTAGCAGCCCAACTCATCACCACTCCACTACCATTATACACACACACACACACACAAATGCATGCCCCCAATTTAGTTTCTGAATTCTTTCCCTAGCATTCAAGGTTCACTCTTGCTGAGTTTTTCAATCTTTCAGTATTTCATTTCATACTTCCCTCTTCAGTCAAACTCAATCACTGTTCATTAAACAGTTGGTAGGTGGTTACAAGCTGTAGGGTTGGTTCTGACTCAAAGCGACCTTGTACCGGATTTCTGAGGCTGTAAATCTTTAGTATTAGTGAGAAAGTTTAGATTTTGAAACAAGACAAGACCTGGATTTAAGCAAGAATTCACCAACTAATAAAATCAATGATTTTAAGAAAACTATTCCCAGTGTCTGAACTCTTGTCTCCTCGCCGCTAAACAGGGACAAAAATACCTTTCTTAAAAAGTGGTTTTGAGAAGTTAATTTTGAAAAGTAGAATGGGCTCATAGTGAGCATTGATGTTAGTTCTTTCTTTCCTCATTTTGTCTGTATCTAATATGAGGCTTTCTACTCCCGTAAAGATTTACACACTCGGAAACTCTGTACAGGGTTACTATGGGTCAGCACCGACTCAACGGCACTTAACAACAACAATATATGTCTGGAATCTCTGAGTGGTGTAAACAGTTAATGTGCTTAGCAGGTAAGAAAGCCTGGAGATTTTAATCCACCAAGAAATCTCTCAGAAGAAAGGTCTGGCGATCTTATTCTGCAAAATCCACAAAGCACATTAAAATCCCCATGGAGCGCAGTACTACTCTGATACATACAGAGTCGCCATGAGTTCAAGTTGATTCAACATAGCTAGTTACTTCTTTAAAGCACAGGCACCATTAACAGTAAGCAAAGTGTTTTAGTGTGGTGGTATCGAAGGATTCTTAATATGGTGTCAGAAACACATTCAGAGCAAAGGCCTAGTCTCCACACAATAGTCTAAAAATCCTCAAAGTTAGTTAAATCCCTGCTATTCTCCTGCCTACAATCCTACCATAATGATATGAGTTATGGGGGATGGCATATTCCCACTATATGCAAGAATGATGATCTAATTAATGGAATAATAATTATTTTGTGATTGGTCTGGACCTTGGCAAAGGGAGTATCTCTCTAACACAAGTTTACATAAACTATCTTGTTGCTATTTAAAAATGAAGACTCCCACATAATATGTTGTAAAACTGGATACAGCCAAGGCATTTTTGAAAAATATTATTACAGTACCACAGCAATAACCCTGCCTGTACATTAGAATCACTGTGGGAGACATTAAAAAATGCCAGTAACTGGTCCCAGTTAAACCAGAAAGTACATGAGTAACAATGACATGAGTATTTTGACAATATTCCCAGGAGATTATTTTTTTCCTTTTTCTTTTTGAGGGTATACTTTTATTATTTTTAAACATTTTATTGTGAATTGGGTGAAGGTTTGTACAACAAATTGGTTTTCCATTCAACAATACAAACATAATTTGTTTCACATCTTTGATTACAATCCCCATAATGTAGCACAGCTCATCCCAGTTCCACCTTTTGTGGCCTACTTCCATTCCTCCTTCTTTCCTGCCTTATCAAGGTTGTCCCTGGGCGATTTCCTGTCCCTTTGTACTCACATGGTGTGTTGTTCTAACAGTGGTACCTTCCTAGTGTTAGCCTTTACCTAATAGACCTATTTATTGTTTGCTTGGAAATTAAGCTTCAGGGGTGGGTTCAGTTCCAGGAATGAAAGGTCATTAAGGGTCACAGCCTCAGGGATCCCACCAGTCTCTAGCTGACTAGCAAGAGTGATCCTTTTTTTTTAAACGATTTTAAGATTTGTTACACATTTTCTCCGGCTAGGACCTTCTAATGTTACCCCTTTCAGATTAGTTAGCAATGGTAGGTAGGCACCATCAATTTCTTCTGATCTCAGGGTCATAGAGGCTGAGGCATGTTCCATTAATTCTTTGGCCTAATTGTTTTTGTGGAGTCCTGGTGTGGCATTGTGGGTTAATGTGCTGGACTGCAAAGTTGTTTTTAACTAGAAGGATGGTGGTTCAAGCTTACCAGCCACTCCTCCAACACCCTACACAGGGTTGTTATGGGTTGGAACCAACTCAATGGCACTAACAACAACAACAATTGTTTCTGTAGGTCTTTGATTTTCTTCACCCTTCTTCACTTATTTTATCTATATAAAAAGGGAGAGACCAATAAGTATACCTCAGATGTCCGATCATAAGCTTTTAAGACCACAGTTGCTACTCATAAAAAGAGGCTATAGAACACAGTTTTTATGGAAAGTTTAGCATTACATATGCAGAAATATATTGTCACATCTGTATCCATTTGTGGGTATAGCTTCCTACTCGTCCCCACACCTGTTCAGTTTACATGTCTATGTATATTACTGCTGGGCCCCCTCAGTGTCTTCCTTTGCCTTAACCGATTTTGCTGACCTCCTCCTTAGCTTTGTTGTATATTGCATTGCCCTTCACTAAAGTTAATAGAATTTGTCTATCCTCTACTTAGTGACTGACTCTGTCCTCCCCTCCAACTCCTAGTAATTACTAAAATGTTTCTTTTTGTGTGCATACTTTTCCTTGAATTTTTATAATAGTATTGCGCTCCTTGAAAATCCTGTACAGGGTTACTATGAGTCAGAACCTACTTAACAGTACTTAACAACTGTCATACAATATTAGCCCTTTTGTGACTAATGTAACATGGATTCCTGGTGTGACACTGAAGGATTAGCACTGGACTGCAAACCACAGGTTGATAGTTCAAACCCACCAGCTGCTCCTCAGAAATCCTATATAGGGTTACTATGAGTTGGAACTGACTCAAAAGCACTTAACAACAACAATTTAATGCAACATCCTATTCTCCAGGTCCATCTATGTTATGACGCATTTCACAGATTAACCATTATTCGTTATGGTTGAGTAGCATTCCATAGTGTGTATATATCATGTTTGCTTGTCCCATTCATCTAATGATGGGAATGTAAGTTGTGCCCACCTCTTTTACTCTTGTGAATAGTCCTTTGGTGAATATGGCTGTGCATATATCGATTTGTGTCACAAATCATATTTTTTCTAGGATACATACTTAGCAGTGGGATTGATGGATCATATAGTATTTCTTTCTCCAACTTTTCCCACAGTGATTACATCATTTTGCAAACCCAGCAGCAGTGTATGAGGGTTCAGAGCTCTCCACACCCTTCCCAACATTTGTTTTCTGGTTTTTGAAACATTGCTATCAATATTTGGGTAAGAGGATGTCTCACTACTGCCTTGATTTGTATCTTTCTTATGGCTAATAATCATGAGAATCTCTCCATGTGTTTATTGGCTACCTGAATGCCTCCTTTGGTGAAGTGTTCAGTCATGTCATATTCCCATATGTAACTGTATTGCTTTTTTTTTTGTCATTCAGGTACTGAACCATTCTATAAATTTTAGATAACCAGTGCTTTGTCCAGTCTGTCATTACTCCGCCCCTCCCCCCAAGTCTGTGTATCCTTTTTCTAATCTTTTGGTAACATCTTTTGATGTATGTTAAGTGTCTAGTTATTAGGACATCCTAGTCACCTAGCTTGTCTTCTGCTGTTTGTGCATTTTCCAATTGTTTGATAGTATATTTGTTAGAGCCTCTAAGTTTGTCACTATTTTTACTTTGATGGTCTTTATAGTTTTTTGTTTTAAATTTAGGTCTTATGTCCACCTTCAGTCTATTTTTGTATATGGGTTGTTTTACATTTTCTCCAGATTGATATCCAGTTTTGTTAGCCATTTGTTAAAAAGACTATCTATTCCCCCATTTAATCATCAAAACCCATCATCAAAGATCAGCAGTTAATGGCGAACTGATTGATTTATTAGTGCTATTGGTCTATGTGGCTATCATTTTAACAAACTGAACCATTTTGACTACCAGGACTGTGAAGCAGGCATTAAAACTGGGAAGTGTGAGCTCTCCTATTTTTCCTTTTCCTTTAGTAGTGCTTTGCTTATATGGAATAACTTTCCTTTCCATGTAAGATTCATGATTCATTTTTCCCTGTCTGTAAAGAATGATGATGGAATATGGGTCACAATTACATTAAACGTGTAGATCACTTTGGATAGTATTGGCATTTTTACAATTTAGTCTTTCTGTACATAAGCACGGTATATTCTTCAATTTATGTGGTCTCTTTTGCTTTCTTGTAGTAGTATTTTGAAGTTAGTATATGTGTCTTAGTTATCTAAGTCTGCTATCACAGAAATAACACACATGGATGGCTTCAACAACCCAAAAATAAGTATCTCACTGTTTAGGAAGCTAGAAGTATAAATTCAAAGCATTGTCTATAGGGGAAGGCTTTCCATATCTTGGCTCTGGAGAAAGGTCCATGTTGTCCTAGAATTGCTTGGATATCTCCATATATCTTGGAATCAATCTTCCTCAGGATCTAGTAGCTTCACAGTGCAGTGACCACTGGTCTAAAGAATGCACTGCACTCCTGACTTCTATTTTGGTGGTAGCAGGTCCCTCTGAGCCCAGCTCACTTCTCCCTCTTTTTATATCTCAAAAGAAATTGACTTAAAAAATAAACTAGTACCCAGTGAACAAGGCTTCCTGTGGAGCCTTTGCAATGCATAGAACTATGGGTGGAAACCTGAACCACATCCAGATCTCCAGAGATGAGAAATTTCCACTTGAAAGGGTGAGAGGACCAGCCTGGAGTGGCTAGAAGAACAGAAGATACTTCTTGAAAGAAAGACCTACAGGAAAAATACAAAACAATATAGGCAGATGGACTGTTACTACAAGAACAAACAAATCGCTTCCCTAGGAAACATCAAGGCAAGTGGTCGGGTCCCCTCAATGCAAACCCCCTTCCAGGACTAAGACTCAATGGAAATACAAGCTCTGATTGGTGACCACACGTATCACCGATGGGGGGAAGTGGGGTAAAAGCAGCAA
>NW_006408639.1:1665813-1675231 GCF_000296735.1 Chrysochloris asiatica | reverse complement strand
TTTGGTCGGTTGATGATGCATGGAGGGGATTGGAACCATGGCAGTGAAATGATGTACGATGGAGTGAACATAAAACTAAAGTTCTCTCATGTAAACTATCATATAATTCACAATAAAAAATTTAAAAAAAAAAAAAAGAAAGAAAGAAAGAAACTAATCCTGTAGTTTGCATCTGGCCTCACTGACATCATAAAAACAAAGATTTACAATGCTGTTGTTATTAAATGCTGTCAAGTCAGTTCTGACTCACAGCGACCCTGTATATGGTTTCCAAGGAACAGCTGGGGAATTTGAACTGCTGACATTGTGATTCAAACCAACCTTTCAGTTCAGTGCTTAGCCTACAGTGCTACACTAGGATTTACAATACATAGGATAATTACATCGGATAAGAGTTGATCAGATCCAGTCACATCATGGACTTGATTGTATCATATTAGATCTTGTCATAGAAATGATAACTACATCTTAATTGCTAAACCACTGAGAATTCTGGCTATGCCAAGTTAACACAAATCCTTAACTATCTCAATAGATCTTTTGTTTCTCTGATCAGATTTGTTCCAACTTATTTAATATCTGGGTGGCTATTATAAATGATACTGTTTTCCTTTTTATTAATGTAAAGAAAACCCACTCAGTTTTGTATGTTCATCTTGTTCCCTCTCACATTGCTGTTAGTTACAGTAATTTCCTTACTATATCTTTGTGATTTTCTATGTATAGGATCATATCATCTGCAAATAGAGATAATTTTACTTCTTTTGTAGCAATGCGTATACCTTTTACTTTACTCTCTTACCTTATTGCTCTGCCTAGGATTTGCAGATCAATATTGAATAGGAGTGGTGAAAAAGGGCATCCTTGACTGGGTCCTGTTGTCAAAGGAATTGTTTTCAGTCTCTCTCTGTTGAGACTAATGCTGACTTTTGGTTTTGTATTTTGTTGTTGTTAAATGTCATTGAATCAGTCTTGTATATACACCTCAATTACATTGAGCAATTTCTCTTCTAGTTCTGCTTTGTTGAGTGTTTTTATCAGGAAAGGATGGTGGATTTTGTCAAATGCCTATCCTACATTAATTTATATGATCATGTGGTTTTTTCCTATTTCCTTGTATGCTGATACTAATCCCACTTTGCAAAAATGGTTTTGTTTTGTTTTATCTTGTTATTGGTCATTTTTTTACTGTTTCAACTACCGTCTCCTGAATGGTGTATTAAGTCCATTTGCATTCAGTGTAGTAATTCATACAGATGAACTGATTTCTGTCATTTGGCTGTGTGTATTTTGTGGTACTCCGCTTTCTTGACTCAATGTAATTTTCGTTGTGGACTTCCTTTTGTTTACAGATTTTCTCAACATTTTCTTTACTGACTTTTTTAGTGCTTACTAATTTTTAAATAATTTTTCTCTTTTCTATTTTAATGAGTTTTTGTTGTTGTTGTTGTTAAGTGTTGTTGAGTCAGTTCCAACCCACAATGATCCTGTATAGGGTTTCCCAGGAACAGCTGGTGAGCTTGAAGGGCCAAGCTTGCAGTTCAAAAAGATTTTGCAGTCCAGTGGATTAACCCACAGCGCCACATCAGGACTCCATTTTGATGAGCTATATTAATTTTCTTTGAGGTTACTCTGTAATTTATTATTTACTTTTCAAATTAAAAATGGCCTTTTCTAGTTTGAAATTATTTTCACTTCCTCTCCATTTGGAATTTCTTTAACTACACTATTTATTTCCTCTTTTGGCCTTGTAGTTACCCTCATTTACAGATTGATATTTTTGGTTCCTTATTTTAATCTTGAAGATTCTAGATTCATTTTACTTTAGATACTATGATAACCAGGAGCTTCAAGGCTAACAGACAGGAAGAAGAGGCAGACTGCTTTTGAATGTTTAGCCGCAGAGAGAGCTGGCTTCAATTTCAATAATTCTGTTTTCCAAGGGTTCGATTATACTACTACCCTTTCAAAGCTTTTTATATATTTCTAAAATCTTAGCATTAGTCTTCTGGATTTCTATTCGATGTTTTCTTATAGAAGTAAACAACTTGTATAATTGATTTACTTTGCCAGTATCTTCTTTCAGTGTTTTCTTGGGCTTTTCAAGAGTTTTGTATGGATTTTCCCCAGTTTTTGCTCATATGTCCTTTGATTTTTCTCTCAGTTCACTAAAGGTAACTAAATATTATTCTTTTGAAATCTTTATCAGGTAGTGCCTGTGTTATTTCTTCTTCAGGAAAGTTTTCTGGTCACTTTTTTGAGCCAATTTGTATTGTTTCTTTGTGTGGACTGAGAAATAGAGAAAAACAATATTAAGAGAAAGGAGAGAAAAAGAAAGAAATAACTAGGGGAGAAGGGGCACAGTACCTTGGCAGTGCTCTTGCAGGGAAAGGAGGTGGTGGTGTCAGGACAACTGGCATGGGTCATTGTGCTCTGCTGACCAAGGAGGTCATGGCAAGCAGGACTTCCTGCTAGCCCAGAGGGCAGTTGAAGGCAGATGCCAGTTCTGGAACTGCCTCTTTTGTGGGCCCAAGGAGGCTTCCAAAATATGGGGGTGGCATGTACTTAGCATCCAATTCACAAGTATACACCTCTAACCTCAGGTGGAACAGGGGTTGTAGAGGTGGATGTGTCATTGACTGCTAGGTGGTCAGTAGGGTAGGGTGGCCACACTTCTGGTTGTTGACATAGAGAATTCAGAGAAAGATTGCACCTTTCTGGTCAGCAGCATTCCTGTGAGCCCTGGTGTAGTCCTTAGTGAACAGGGATGGCTTTCAGAATGCTACTTGCAAAAATTCAAAATGGTCAAGCTGTGTCATGCCAGCTGCCGATTCACCATTCCATTTATCTCCTTGTTCACGATCTACATTCAATTTCATCTTCTAGTTGGTATTTGCTTTCTTTCTTTATCCTTTCATTTGAAGCTCAGTGTTCCAGAATTATTGCCCATCTGTTTTTGTTGCTGAGGGTCTGAATAGCCTGTCTGTCTAGGCTGCTATCTTTTCTTTTGCTTTTGGAATTCAAAATTTTAACATCAAGTGCGATCCCAGATAGATGAGACTGATCCGCTAATGGGCTAGGTACTATGTCTCAAGCCAGAAGAAAAGTTGGGAGATTGTTGGATGTGTTCCCACCTCCTCTCGTCGGGGGGACTCTAAATCCTATGAGTGACCCAGTGTTTGACTACAATGAACAATGTTTCCTCACCTTCCCAACTCTAGTCCACCCGTCACCACCCAAGAACAGAGCAAAAAAGATACTAGTGATGTCACATTAAGAAAGCTGATATCTTTCTTTGAAATCCCAAGGTGATTCTAATTACAAAAGGATTGAGAATCATTGTTTTATGCAATAGCATACAGGTATAGTCACATGTTCTGAAATTGAAGACTTCAATGATTATTGTCAGAATTATCCAGACTCTGGCAGTTTGAATTTAGAAGGCTTATTTTGTTGGTTATAAAATAGATCAATGATAGATAGATAGATAGATAGATAGATAGATAGATAGATAGATAGATAGATAGATAATATATGCCTGGAAGCAAAACGTGTATAGTTTAGATTTTATTAACAATTTTTCAAAAACTATTCCTTTGCAGAATTGTAGAGATTAGTATTATTACTGGAAATTTTGATATGCCAAATTGATATAATGACAGTATAATGAAGACAATATTTCCCTCACATAGTTTGCCATCTTTTCACACATATGAACATATGTGCGTGTGGCCTCCACCCAACACAAATATGCCTAGATTTCAGAAAGAAAAATAGTAAATTAAAGTTTATGAAAGCTCATACAATGAAGATTACAGTGATCATAAGAAACAGAAGAAATGAATATATGTTATATTAATAATGTTATACAAAGAAGAAATTTTTAACTGTGAAGTGAGTGAGTCAAATACAGGACATTTTCCAAATGCAGGCAATATGGGTACACATATTTGAGTATAAATGGTGTTGAATTTATTTATAGACATGTTAAGTTTGAAGTCTTTATGAAACACTTTTCTCTTTTCTGTTTTAGGTACATCAGCTAAAAGTTGAATACAAGGTGGATACTGGTAGAACATACGTTCTAGACTAGGGTTTCTCAAATATAGCATGAATGACATTCTGGCTAGCTAATCCTCTGTTACAAGGAACTGCCTTGTGCACTGGAGGATGCTTAGAACATTCCTGATATCTACACACTAGATTATCAATAGCACCCATGTGCATACCTTTACAACCAAAAATATCTCCAGATATTTCCAAATGTGTACTGTGGGACAAAATCACATTTGGTTGAGACCCACCGGTGTAGACAAATAGATGTGGGCATCAAAACTGTGTGAGTACAGGTGGGACTGAAGCCAGAACGAGAGTTTAGCATACAAAGAATTGAATTATATGGTGGGGGTGGTAAAACACAGGATACACATAGGAGAAGGGAAAGTAAAGACCAGTCAAAGAGGTAAGGGAGGAATGGAGAGGGACCAAGAGAACACACTCTTTCTAAAAGTGAGGGGGAAATGGGCCAATTGCTGTAGAGGGATGAAAGAACCTAAGGATAAGAAAGCATCCATTTGAATTGAGAAGTAACTGTTTATTAGTGACCTAATGAGGCTAGTTTTAGTGACTAGCTCATGATCGAAATAAATGAACAATAAAAACAGAGAACTTTGACTGATACTGAAAACATATTGGATATGAAGGATACAGAGGGGTAAATGAAAAGCACTCGGAGAATAAAGGATTACTTATTTTTAAATATTATGAGTGAGAAGATAGACTAAAAGTAAAGGAGTCTGTAATGAGGGTGAAGCTGAAAAACGTGCATTTCGAGACTCAAGAGAACACTAATTTTTGTTTTAAGTTTAATCTATAAAATGACTGTAGCTATGCAAATAAGCATGATGTGTAGTTTGCAGCGCTGATATTACTATGAACTGATAGCATGACAGGCATCCTTATTTCAAAGATTCCATTTCTGAAAGCAAGAAAAATGAAGCATTTAGAAAATAAAGGAACATTAAGAAGTTAAGGTCAAAAGAAAATGTCAAATCTGTGAAAAGAAAGGACAGTGCCTCAAGACAGTGGGAGCAGATGCTTAGGGCAGACTTATAGTAAACCAACACTCAATCAGCCCAATTAAAGCCCCACGGAGTCGCCTCTTTAAGGATTTTTTTTTTTTTTTTAAAGAGACATTTGGAATATTTTTTTGCCTGGACAATTATAACCCATGTAATAACCACACCTTTTCAAGGGAAATTATATATATAGCTGTTAAATGCCAATGAGTTGGTTCCAACTCATAGTGACCCTGTAAAGAGTGGCTGGTAAGATCAAATCACCTAACTTGCAATTCAAACCAAACTTGAATCCAATGCATTTACCCAAAGTGCCACACCAGGACTATATATATATAAAGAGAGAGAGAGGGGGGAGTGGGAAACACATTGAGAATTGATTGTGAATTGCTGCTACTCTTTTCAATAATAATCTTTTTTCACAGATTTTTCTGTGATCCATATCCTGTGATTAATCATTCTTCTATCTTCAAACATAATTTTGGAATATTTTCATATTTTGCAAAAAACAGAGAGAAAGGAAACATAACTACTCAAATCATTCATGTTTTAGGAATTCTGAGAGCTAGATCTTTCTAAATACCAGAGTATTATCATGATATAGAACCCTAATATGGCACTGTACGATAAACACTGTAGTGCTAACTCCAAGGTCAATGGTTCAAATTCACCAGCCACTCCTGCGAAACTCTGTACAGGGTCACTATGAGTCAGAACTGATTTGACAGCACTTAACAACAATAATACAGAAAAGAACCCTGGTGTGGTGGTGTAGGATAAGCACTAGACTACTTACCTTAAGGTCAACAGTTCAAAATCACCAGCGTCTTTTGGAAACTCTATACTGGGTCGCTATGCATTGGAACCAACTCAATGACACACAAGAATATCCAATAACAATAGTGCCCTGGAAACCCTAGCACTTTTGCTATGACTAGCGTGACATTTATTGGCTTGAGGTAAGGATATATATGGGTGTAATTAGGTATCTTAGTTAAGTCAGGCAATTAAATTTAGAGAGCACACCAACTCTTTAAACCATAAAAGCACCATGTAGTGCCCTGAGGCAGCAATTTACTAAACTGTCTTCTAAGTAGTCTGGGAAATTTAATGGAGTCTCTGAAAAATTACAACAAAGGCTTTGGCTGGAAATTGTCCTAAAATTTCCAGCATACAAGTATGCTAGTGCAAAAATGACAGACAGCCATTAGCAAATGTTACTTATAGGGCACATGTAAAACCACAGACATTCTGGAGATTGGTTCCTAACAAAATGTACACCATGCTGACATGGTGGCCCAATCTTCAGAGGAAAGGCTTTGCAATGTATGGATTCATATGTCTTACAAATCAAGCTGCCATTAAAGATCCAAGGGCTTGTTTATACGAATCAGTCAGATAAATGGCTATTTACTTTACAGCCATGGAAACTCTGTTTAGGGTTGCTATGAGTCGCTATGAGTCGAAACCGACTCGACGGCACTTAACAACAACAACTTTGATAGGGGACTTTTAATGATACAAAAAATGAAAATGAAACAAAAATATCAGAATGTTTGATAGTATTAAAAGACAATTTTTTGGAAGTAGCAATTCTAATACTGTAGCTGAGATTACATAGAAAATCACAACCAAGACTCAATGAATAAAATATTACTTGGATTCTTACTTCTTTAAAATAAGAACTGTGCCCAATTTTATAGTCACAGGATGGAGAAAGGGGGTGCGGATTTTAATATAGCCAATTACAAAATACATCCTAATCAACAAAGGATACATTTTTCAGAATGAAAAGATCGTTAAGAAAGGAATCTGAAGGTCAGACTTCTTCTTAAATTTGATATTTATTAACTTTAAATCCCTATCTTCGCCCTCTCCACGTATTAAATCCGTAGATTTGCTTCCTATAGAATACGTATGCAGTTTTGGGTGAATAGTTTCTTCTCTAACTCCAGGGATAGATCTTAACTAAAATAAACTCCGTGAGTTTAAGGTTACTTCCAAAATCATGATCATAAGAATTGGTTTGTATAATCTTGGCAGTAACCAATCACCACATGACACGTCCTGCCTTTGAGATTGGGACAGTGAGCAGGAAGCTCAGAATTTTTATTGAGTGGCTATAAATGGAAAGCATATGGCTTCAATGGAGTACTGGTGCGCTGCTGTGGGTTAATGCACTCAGTCTGAAATGCAAGGTCAGCAGTTCAAGCTCACCAGCTGCTCCTTGAAAACCCTATACAGGGTCACTATGGGTCAGAACTGACTCAACAGCACTTAATGACAACAACAAACATGGCTTCAGTACTACTGGCCACTATCGTGTGAATATAAAATTAAAACTTTAAAGTATTATGTGGAGGAGAGAAACAAGCTCTTACTGGAATGTGGATTATCCCATTCTCTTACTTTCTTTCTGTTTATATGCTCCATTTAATAATTTTTATTATTTATATCTCTTTGATTTTTTAATTTGCTAACAAATATAATCTCACTTGTACATAAACATAGAAAGTCTTTATGGCAATGACTTGAGCTTTGTTTTCTTCATATACCAAATAAGGATATAAATTTCTATCTGTATTAATGAGAACATATGAATATCCAACTAGATACATGTGTGAAAACACTCAATGTTCTATGCGGTAAAATTCCAGAATGCAAAATGAAACAATTTTAATGTTCTTTTAGGAGTAAAAAGTTACTTTTGGAGGAAATTTGGTTTTGTGAGACTTTTTTTTTTAGGTCCCTGACTTTCCTAAGCCATACTGTGACTCTTTCTAGATGTGTATTCCACAAAGCAAGGTAGAATATTGAATTATTGGGCACAAAAACAGAATTTTCCCTAGTGCATTTCATTAAGGACTATAAGAAGAGTCTGTCTCTTAAACTGCATTAAATCTGTAGAAGGAGGAGTTACACAACAAATAAAATCCTCCCAAATATTAGGAGAGATGTAAACACAATTTTATAAGCTTACAAGGCTCTGAATTACAGCATTCCCATAAAAGTTTTCTTACCTTTCATGAAATATTTATGTATCACTTTTCATTTTTCATTAAAAGTTGCTGAGTGGTATTTATATTAGACACATCTCTGAAACTCTGAATATTAACATAATTGAGATATGAAAAAAGAAAACAAAGAAATACCTGTAGTTGTAATATATGGCTTTGGTGATCGAATGACCCTGGAGGTAACATAACATTACAACACCAATGACTTATTTGTTGCAAATATCTTTTTTCAACAACATATCTGGGGACTATAAATGTGGATTTCACCAAATGGAATATACATGAATCAAATAGATTATACCTATAGAAAGAGATTATGGAGAGACTCAATATCATCAGTCAGAACAAGGCTAAGAACCCACTCATATGCAAGGTCAAGTTGAAGCTGAAGAAATTTAAAGCAAATCCACAGGAATCAAAATATAAGCCAGAACATATTCCACTTGAATTGGATACCATAACAAAGACAGATTTAATTCACTGAGTACTAAAGAAGGAAGACCAGACGAGTTGTGGGATGATATCAAGGACATCATACTCATATATGAAGAAAACATAATGTCATTTAAAAAACAGGAAAGAAAGAAAAGACCAAAATAAATGTCAGAAGAGATGTGGACACTTGCTCTTGAACATGGACGATCTAAAGCAAATGGAAGAAATTATGAAGTAAAAGAGCTGAACATCAGATTTTAAAGAGTGGCTTTGAAACACAAACTAAAGTATTATATTAAAATATACAAAAACCTACACTTATAAACCTGAAAGCATAAATAAAATCAGACTTTTTCAAGCTCAATGTGCTAAAGAAAAAATTCAAACATCACATTATAATGTTGAAACATTCTTTGCAGAAACTATGAGCAATGGAGGAAGTACTAAAAGAAGATACAAGAAATGTACAGACTCACTGCACCCAAAAGAACTGGTCAATGTTTAACCATTTCAGGAGGTAGTATATATCAAAGCACCGATGATACTGAAGGAAGACATCCAACCTGCACTGAAGACGTTGAAGAAAAAAGGTTCCAGGAATTGATATAATACCAACTGAAAGTTTCAACAAATGGATACAACCCTGACAGTGCACACTAACTAGTCTATGCCAAGAAATTTGGAAGACAAGTACCTAGCCAAATTAATGGAAGAGATACATATTTGTTACCATGTCAAGGAAAGGTGACCCAACAGAATGTGAAAATTATCAAACAAGATCATTAATATCACATACAAGTAAAATTTTGCTGAAGATAATTCAACAATGGATACAGCAGTATATCAACAGGGAGCTTCCAGAAATACAAGCTGGATTCAGAAGAGGAT
>NW_006408639.1:1644041-1652303 GCF_000296735.1 Chrysochloris asiatica | reverse complement strand
ACTACTGTAAAAGATTTTGCTGGTTCCCAGGATATGGGGGGTGGGGTAAGGGGAGGGAGGGGAAGGTGGATCACAGGGAAGGGAATAGACATAGGATAGTTTGGATACTAGGGAGGGGGGCAATACCTAAGAAGAGGGAGGGGAATGGAAGAACAGGTGGATGGGAAAAAAATTAGACAGGTTTGCATGGGCTAAGTGGGACAGAGGTAAATAATGATGTATGTACAAACTTGGAAGAACAGGGCTCTGGGATACAGGGATTGAGATATGGTTGGGATGAGCAAAATAGGGGAAATAATGTTAAGACATTTGGCTGTCTTTTGAATTTTGGTTTCCATGGCATACCATTATAAAATAGAACTTGAGCTAGAAATATCACCATTGACAGCGTGTAAGTCCATCTTCTGCCTATAACTGATCAGAATACCTAAAATGGGGCTACAGTGTACCCAGTGAAGACTTCCTACATAGCCTCTGCATTACATAAGCCCATAGGTGGAATTCTAAACCCCATCTAGAATTTTCCGAGGCTGGAAATTTCCACTTGAAAGGACAAGCAGAAAAGCCTGGAGTGGCTAGAAGAACAGAAGATACTTCTTGAAAGAACGACTGACAGGAAAACAACCCCCAAAAATAATAGCAGTCCGAATGATTACTACAAGAACAAGCAAGTTACTCTCCCAGGAGACATCAAGGCAAGTGGTTGGGTCCCCTCAGGGCAAATGCCCTTCCAAGACTAAGACTCAGTGAGAATACATGAGCAGACAAGCACTCTGATTAGTGACCACATTGGTCACCGATAAGGGGAAGTGAGGGAAAAACAGCAATGAAGCAGCAAGCTAAACCCTGCCACATTCAATAAACTCCTGTGAATCTGGATGGAGACCTGGTTGGCCAGCAGTATGGGAAGACCTGGGGACTCCTGGGCCCAGAGTCAGTGACATAGCCACAGAGGACTAGAGTGGAGAGTGATGTGTCCAGCTGATAAGAAGAGAGGGTATATGCATAAGAACACCCACACTTGCAGATAATACCCACTTGACCTGGCTTCAATGACTAGATGATCAGAGTTCAACTAGAAGAAGAAAGAAGACTAATCTGATACAATTTGATGAAGTTGACCTATACCTATGGATGCAGTATCTCAAAAGAGGGTACATATCTTTACAGGAAGAATCATTCTCACCCTTTCCATGCACAGAGTAGACAGGGATGGGCAACTTGGGACATTGGTAACCCAAAACAGGGGGTCTACAAAGGCAAGAAGAGACTGGCTTACAATCTTTCAAGAGGGAGCCTAGTTCCAGAGGGTGCGGAGGAAGGTAGAATCGCCACTGAGTAGTATCCAATCTGTCTGGGCAGGGCTGATGAAAGGAGATGGGGATAGGTCTCTTGTGGTACAATAGTGAATAACTGTTATCAGGACTGATTGTGAGGGTTGGAAATGTAAAGGCAGACTTTTGTAGCAAAAGGAGGGAGTGATTGACTTTGCAGTTCAGAAGCAGAGGTCCCTGGGACCATCAAGGGAGAAGAGCGGAATAACGGAGTACGAGACATTATCCAGAGAAACAGTGACACCAGAGATGGAGGCAGAGACGATGACATGGAGAGATGGAGCAGCTGGGGACTCTAGACCCAGAGACCCAGAGAGGGAGAGGGGCCGTGTGCTGACGAATGGGGGACAGGCATGCAGGGTATACCCTTTGGTTGGTGGATGATGCATGGAGGGGACTGTAACCATGGCAATGAAATAATATATATATTATACGATGAATGTAAAGCTAATGTTCTCCCATGTAAACTATCACATAATTCACAATAAAACATTTAAAATAAATAAATAATAATAATAAACAGATTAGACACAAACATGGCATCTACTGGGGAGACATGTAATGTAAGGATCACCAAGAAACAAGGAATCTGTGGGCTACGAACAAAACAGGAATCTTTGTAGGCAAGGACTTCTGTTGGACGTTAAGCCTCCAGATCTGTGAGAAAATAAATTTCTGTTCTCTAAAGCCACCCAACTAATGATATTTATGTTACAGAAGCACGAGCTACAACAGAATGGTTATGTGACAGAGTATCCAGTCAACTGTTCCTGTTATTAATTGGTCACAACTATCTAGAATCCATGGAAATAATCAGTCTTTCACACCTGGTTCAGTCCTAAAAATTGCATAAAAACATTTCTTCTGAAACCTAGAGATTCATTATTATTTATTCTCAACCTCCCTTCAAAGTAATATCTCCATAGGCCAGCAGAAAGTATTCTGTTAGAAATAAGCTCTCTTTTGCCCTTATATTTTGCTTTTTTTTTATAACATATTTGATTAAAAAATCTAAAAGATATTTGTGCCTTTAATTTTGAAATTAACTTCTTGCTACCATTAGACCTTGTAAGACTTAAAAGAGTATCTGTTTTCATCTGATTCTATAGTATCTACAAATATTAATTATGTTAGCAAGTATCAATGATAGGAAAATAGTTAACTTTTCAAATCTTCGTTTGAACAAACCTAGGTTTCCTTGGAATCCCTATATAGGGTTTTTATGAGTCTGAACCGATTTGACAACACTTAAGAACATGATACATAGTAAACAATATAAATATAACATTATAAACTCTATGTGTGTGTGTATGTTTGGAGTCTTGGTGATATATATTTTTGTTTACAGCAAGAATTCTGAATGTAGTCTTAATTATATGCAGAGTAGACTTGCAAAATTACTCTTCGTCAATTGCCAAAAGTGCATGCCTAGGTAAAAATTTATACTTCAGAAACAATTCACACATAGCAGAGATTAGAGATGTGCAAAGATAAACCAAAATAAAAACACTTTCTCCAGAACATAAAGAATTCGGTACATGGGTTTTGGTAGTCCATAGTTCATTAAAAGTTTTAAAATCTGAATAGAAAGAGAAGGAAAGAGAGTAGAATCATCTCTTTGTCAAGAGAACAAAAAGATATGAAACTAAGGAGACTCAAGAAAAAAAATATTAGACAGTAATTATCAGTTTACTTTGTGAGCTGTAAGCTTAAATTTTTTTTTACATAATGAGCAATTAGTACCTAATCATTATTTCCCGATACCCTATCATCCACAGCCACAATAGTACTGTCATTAGACAACAAAACATTTAAAGTTTTCCTGCAGAAAACATGAATCTCAAATATCAGTAGAGTAGCATCTTTATTGTGATGTGCTATAGTCAAAGAAAAATATAAACTTTCTATCCTCAGTGGGACTTTCTTCCTGAAAAACACTGAAAGTCTATTATAAAGCTTGTCATAAAAATCTCTCCCTCAGCCCCAGATTATCCCATAACTACCTAGTGATTCAACACGAGGTATGATGTTATTATAGAAAACTCACATCCTCTTGCAAAAATGAAATCTCAGTAAGACCTAAAGAAATAATAGAGGTCTTATTTCACATTTGTCCTTTTTTTAGAAGAGGATGAGGACCGTCTTAAAACCATTGACACTCTTGAATATAAACCAATTTATCAAAGAATTTCCAACACTGATGAGTGGAATATAGCCTCCCTATGTTACTCAAACACTTTAATATTGGATGCTCTTCAGAACCTCTCAATCAAGGGCCTCTCCCTTAATGTTGTATTTATTTTACTTTCTCCTCACACTCAACTATTGTCACATTCACACACTGACAATTGCTGCTGTTTCAGTAAGAGTAATTATCTATATTTATATAATTAAAAAAACAAATTTTTAAGGGCAGGACAAAAATAACATTTTTGAACATGTGGGTAGAAATTTGTGAACATGTGGGTAGATCAGATAAGCCAAACTCATTTTTGATATTTTTTCTACTTTAGGGATCAAATATAGGGATTTATTTTTAATTACAACAAAAGTTCATTAAGCATTAATTATATCTTGCTGTTGTTAAATGCTGTTGAGCGAGTTCCAACACACAATGATCTTGAATAGGGTTTCCAAGTAGCAGTTGATGGTTTTGAACTGCTGATCCACCTATGGTTAGCAGCTCAGTGCTGGTTCTACAATGCCACAACAGTAGTTAGTATGTGTTTTGTTGTTGTTGTTGTTAAGTGCCGTCAAGTCAGTTCTGACTCATAGCGACCCTGCATAGGGTTTTTGAAGAGCAGCTGGTGAGCTTCAACCACCAACTTTACAATTCAAACCAACAATGCAGTCCAACGCATTAACCCACAGCAAGCCACAGAAGTCACTGTAAAGCAGGGACTTTTCAGATTACTCACCAGAACTCACTGAATGTCTAAAACTGCCTGGCATGTCTGATGAATGTGCTGCTATGGAGTCAGCCAACACACAAGTCTTCACTGAGAGAGACAGTGGTGGCTGTACAAGAAATGAAAGGGCCAGAAACAGAGCCAGATCACCCGCAAGAAAGGAGAGTCCCCACTAGGGAGGTGGGAATTCTACCACTGAAACTCCAATGCAGCAGCGAGAGATCCTAGCTACAATTTAGCCATTGGACAGGAAGAGTAAAATAAAGAATAAATTGTATCACCATTAGGCCAACCTCCTAGTGTGGTCTTATAGGACAATCACTCCACCACAGGTCAGTACAAACTCTAAGCCTGGCAGTTCAAACCCACCCACTGCTCCTTGGAAACCATATACAGGGTGGTTATGGGTTGGGTCTGACTCAATGGCACTTGGCAACAACAACAACAGAAAGTCCTGTAGTGATGATGTAGGATAAGTACAGGACTACTAAAAGCAGGGCTGATTGTTCAAATCCACTCCCTGCTCCTTGGAAACCATATACAGGGTCACTATGAGTCAGAACAGACTCAACAAAACAGTGCACAACACCAACAACAGAGGTAAAAGCATGCCCCTAAGTCACTGATCCTGTTGCATGTCCCGCTTCCCACTGCGTATGTGCATGGGGAGAATTGGAGGGGAGTGTGCAACAGGGCCAGTGACCTCCCAGCTAGCTGCTCTGAGTTATTGCCAACCAACACATAAAGAAGAGAAGAGGATTTGTATGTGACACCGTCTGTGACCACTAAATAAAAACAAGTTTAATAAATACTTTCCATTTTCACTATATTAAAACATCTTCCCACATATACTTTTGAACAATTCAGTACAAATGTATTATAGACAAATTCTACAAAATTAAAATACAGTCAAATGAGTTTGCATAGTCAGTAAAGCACATGTAAACATCATTGTCTGCTCTCTCAGTCCTTGTTGGAGTCCAGCTTTTAAATTATTATTATTTTTTTACTTGCACATGCTATTAATGATATTGTTCAAAGATGTCCACCATTTGTTAGGTCACCTCTTTTCATAATAGGCACAAATATGGATCTCTTCCTGCTGGTTGGCCAGCTAGCTGTCTTCCATATTTCATGACATAGACGAGTGAATGCCTCCAGGGCTTCATCAATTTGTTAAAACATCTAAATTTGTATTCCACCAACACCTTCAATGCAAATTAGACTTCTTCCTTCATTATTAGCTCTTGATCAGATGCTACCTCTTGAAATGGTTGCACATTCACCATTTTGGTGGGTACAGTGACTCTGTGTATTCCTACCATCTTCTTTGGATGCTTCCTGCATCATTCAATATTTTGCCCATAAAAATCCTTCAATATTGCAGATTGAGGCTTGAATTTTTTTTTTTTTTTTTCTCCAGATCTTTCAGTTTGAGAAATGCTAAGGGTGTTTGGTGTTTTTCCTTTAGAAAAACTTTGTGGGCTTGAGCTACCTTTTGAAATTTTCTCTTCTGCATTTTTATTTCCTTATTTCTTCCATTCGCTTTAGCATATCTGTGCTGAAGACCAAGTTTCAAAGTCTTTTCTGACACCTATTTTGGTCTTCATTATTCTTTCTTGTCTTTTTAATGACCTTTCACTTTCTTCATGGTTTATATTCTTGATGTCATCCCATAACTTTTCTAGATTTTGGTTACTAGTGTCTAATGCATCAAATCCGTTTTTATGATGCTCTTTAAATTTAGGTGGAATATGTTCAAGGTCATAATATGACTCTCGTGCACTTCTTTTTAATTTTCTTCAGTTTCAGTCTGAACTTGCATATGAGAAATTGATGATCTCTCCTATAGTCTGCCCTTGGCCTTGTTTGGCTTCTCCAATGTCTCCTCCTACAGTCTGATTCCTATATATTCTATCTGGTGAGGTCCATGTGTATAATTACCCATAATGTTGTTTAAAAAAAGGTATTTGCAATGAAGAATTCATTGGTTTTGCAAAATTCTATCATGCAATCTCCAGTGTAATTTCTATTACCAACTCCGTATTTTCCCACTACCTATCTTTCCTCTTTAACCTTAGCATTTCAAACACCGGTCATTATCAACACACCTTGATTGCATGTATGATTAATTTCAGACTAAATTTTTTCAATTTCATCATCACCGGCTTTAGTGGTTGATGCATAAACTTGAAAAATAGTTGTATTATCTAATCTTCCTTGTAGGCATATGGACATTCTCTATCAAGGACAGTACTGTACTTCAGGATAGATCCTGAATTTATTGATTTATTTTTTGATGAATGCTATATCATTTCTATTAAATTTGTTCTCAGCATAGTAAATCACATGATTATCAGATTCAAAATAGCCAGTACCAGTCCATTTCAGCTCCTAGCACTGTAGGTTAATGAACTGGATTGCAAGGTCAGTCTGAACCATAAGGTTGGCAGTTCAAGCTCATCAGCCACTCCTTAGAAACCCTTAAAGAGTCACTATGAGTCACAACTGACTCGACATCACAAAACATCAACAACAACAATGCTTGCAATATCAATCATTATCAATTCCATTTCACTTTTGACAATTTCCAGTTTTCCTAGATTCATACTTCGTACACTCCATGTTCTGATGTTTGTAGCTGTTTCTCTTAGTTTTGAGTGTTGTCCGTTTAGCAAATGAAGGTCCAGAAGCTTTGCTCCATTCCAATCATCAAGGTCAACTTTACTATGAGGAGGCAGCTCTTCCGCAGTAATATTCTGAGTACCTTCCAACCTGAGGTGCTTGTCTTCCAGCACTGTATCTGCCATTCATATTTAATCTTCGAGCACTTCATCTAACAATGTTTCACTGCTCTTCATAATGTTTGCTGTGACTATACATTCAAAAGTAGTTCATGTCTCCTTCATCCTGGTCTTAGTCTGTTACTCAGCTGAAACCTGTCCAACATGGGTGAACCTGTTGGTATGTAAAAATGTAGCACGGCTTCTGTAAGCCACCACAGTATGGCAAACTGACAGATATAATAATTTATATGATGAATTAAAATGCAGTACTTCTATGAATTAATAGAATAAAACAAGAATTCCCTTTGTTATTGTTTCTGGTTTTAACTTTTGGGTTCAGCTGTTTGCAACTCTAAAGTATGTGTTCATCCCCTTCTTCCAGGAAGAGTAAAGGGTGCTTTAAGTTATTAATGATTTATTGGGGGTCACAACCTCTTTGTCAGTTTGTCATAATGTGGTGGGTTTTCTATCTGTATTATGCTGTCACCAACATTTCCGAAACCAGTAGGGTCACTATTGGTAGACAAGTTTCAGAGGTGCTTCTAGACTATGACTACTTCAGGAGATCTTCTAGACTAAAACAAACTACCAGCAAATGAACACCTTACAGATCACAGGAGAACATTTTTGTACTATCTTCATATGAACATGTTATCAGGAGGGATCAATTATTAGAGGAAGAAATCATAATTGGAGACGTCATGCGAGATGGATTGGTACAAAAGTCATGATATGAGTTGATACACACTGGAGATTTTGCAGATGACATACGACCAAGCAATATTTCCTTCTGTTATACCTAAGATCACCAGGGGTCAGAGTCACCTTGATAATAGTTAACAGCAACAAGATTATATCCGAAATACCCTGTTAAGATTTTTACATAGACATCACCTTTTGTTAATTCTCTTCACAAATCCTTTGGCTCCAATCTTATGCTCCTCATTTAGAGATAAACAAGCAGATTTATGTCCATCTATGCTAACTCTGCACACCTCTTTCAAATGGTAAAAACCAGAACTCAAACCCAGGTGGAATCTATTGTCAGTGACCTGCTCCATGCATTCTAATACTCCCTCCTGGAGCTCTGGTAGCGTAGTGGTTACGAATCGGGCTGCAAACCTTAAGGTCAGCGGTTCGAAACTACCAACCACTCTGCGGGAGAAAGATGAGGCTTTCTACTCCCGTAAAGATTTACACCCTCGGAAACCCTGTACAGGGTCGCTATGGGTC
>NW_006408639.1:1630134-1643028 GCF_000296735.1 Chrysochloris asiatica | reverse complement strand
AGTCAACTACATAACAACTTGTGCAAAATGGATAACGCTGAACATGTTAAAGACCAAGACAACATTATAGACTGGTAGTGCTGAATGGGATATGCTGAACCTCCACATTCAAGTTTAGCTCTTGCTTCAGGTTGATATTGCACTCAGAAATATTTAAATTGAAGCAGAAATTGTGAGTTTGTTTTAGGTGACTGTCTTTTTTTTTAAAGCTCTCTATCCATAGAAGACAAGAATCTATTTTAGGAGTTGCTATGAGAATGGCTGGAGTCCTGGTGTGGCGCTATGGGCTAATGCGTCAGACTGCAAAGTCATTTGAACTGCAAGGTTGGTGGTTCAAGCTTACCAGCTGCTTCTTGGAAACCCCATACAGGGTCGCTATGGGTTGGAACCGACTCGACGGCACTTGACAACAACAACAACATAAGAAGGGCTATAGCAATGGCTTTCCTTTTCATCAAGGACAGTAGAGAATGGTGCCAAGTATTTAGAAGGTGAGGACACATAAGAATGGGACCAGAAAACATCTTTGTTGTCACTGTTGTGGTTGTTTAGTGCCATTGAGTCAGTTCTGACCCATATCGACCTGTATAGGGTTTCCAAGGAGTGACTGGTAAGCTTGACCCACTGACCTTGTGGCTCAAACCAACTTTGCAGTCCAGTGCATTACCCCACAGAGCAACAATGTTTCCTCCTTTTGATAGCCCAAACGCAAATCAAATTTCAGTCCCACTTGACTTCTAAGATTGTTCTTTTTGAACAAAAGGAAAAACTTATGTTCTGTTCCCTCATTCTCATGAATACATAATAAATTAAGAGTAAAGTAATGATGAATATGGAAATCAGTGAACGGGAAAATATCATCTTCACACACTTATTGCTAAGTGAATGAATGATTCTCTTTTATTAAAGTGAATGTGTCAAGACAGTAAAATGAACAGGATAATTCAAAATGTAAGATTAAATACTGCTGAAACTCTATACAGCCCTTATTCACACAACACTATGCCTAAGTAGCAGTCCTGGTACGGTGCTATAGGATAAGGACTAGACTGCTAATCACAAAGTCAGCAGTTCAAACCCACCAGCCTTTCCTTGGAACCCTTATACAGAGTAACTGTAAGTCAGAACAGACTTGACAGCACTTAATATAAATAACAGTGCTCAAGCAGAAACCTGGGAGAGACATAGAATTTATAAGCAAGTGTTAGTAGCGTAGTGGTTACAAATTGGGCTGTGAACCTTAAGGTCAGCGGTTCTAAACTACCAGTTGCTCCGCAGGAGAAAGATGAGGCTTTCTACTCCTGTAAAGATTTACACCCTCGGAAACCCTGTACAGGGTCGCTATGGGCCGGAACCGACTCGACGGCACTCAACAACACAACAACAACAACCAAAAGAAAATTTTAAATAAGGGACTAAGCAGACATGAACTAAATGATAAGAGCTTTAAGAAAGAAATCAGGGGAAAGGAAATAAAACAATTCAACTTTAAATATAGCAAGGGGCAGGAGATGATGCATACAGTGAATCAAAGGTAACCAAGAATATGAACTTGTTAAGAAGACAAAGGGTGGTTTTGAAGCAGAGGAGTCAGTATGCTAGCATTTAGCTCTTCGCCCAGATCTATAAAGGAATGCATGCACTAAGCTTTCGGCTTGAACTAAAGTGTCTTCTTAAGCAGGAAATGTTGGCTCAAATACTTGGAATAAGTTTTGGTGAGAAAGGATGCATGTTTTTGGGAAATGTTACCAATCCTTCCAAAATGTACAAAGTAAGCACAATAACTCAGGAAATACCATCTAAAAACCAGAAAACACCAAATCAATTCCAATCAAGTTGACTTCAACTCATGGCACTCCCACAATATGTTAGAATGTTACTGTTCCACAGTGTTTTCATAGCTCTAATTTTGACAGAAGCAGATAACCAGGACTTTCTTCCACAGTGCTACGGGCTGGGTTCAAACTATGAACTTTTTGTTAGTTGTTGTTGTTAAGTGCCATTGGGTCAGCTCCCACTCACAGCAACCCTATAAAGAGTTTCTGAGGAGGGGCTAGTGAATTTGAACTACAAACCTGGTGGTCCAAACTGGCCTTGTGGTCCACGGCTTTATCCTGCAGCACCAGTAGTCCAGCATAAATTGTACCTCCCAGAATACATGGTTCAATGGTTAAGTGTTTCCCTACTAACCAATAGGTCTTCATTTTGAACCCACCACTGCTCTGGAAGGGAAAGATGAGCTCTGGTAGCGTAGTGGTTACGAATCAGGCTGCAAACCGCAAGGTCAGCAGTTCGAAACTACCAGTTGTTCCGCATGAGAAAAATGAGACTTTCTGCTCCTGTAAAGATTTACAGCCTTGGAAGCTTTGTACAGGGTCGCTATGAGTCGGAACCAACTCCACGGCACACAGCCACAACTAAGAGTAATTGACTGAAACAATACTATGAAAAATAAATGTGTTGAGTTCATTTAACAACAACAACAACAACAACAACTCTCATTATGAACAATGCGCTATGCTAGAAGCAACAATTTATAAAAACAGAAAAACACGAGACCCTGCATGAAGTGTTCAAAGACTAAAAAAGGTGCTTATGGAACAGAGGAGGGAAGAACCAGCTCTGGAATGTTAGGAAAGTCTTCAGGGCTACAATCCAAAACCAAACCCATTGCTATTGGGTCCACAGCACTCATAGGGACCCAGTAAGACTGGGGACAACTGTCTTGTAGGGTGTCCAAGGAAGCAGACTCCCACATCTTTCCCTTCCAGAGCAGTGGTGGGTTCAAAATAAAGACCTACTGGTTAGTAACAAAACACTTAACCACTGAACCAACAACACACTTTCTCAGGGGGTAAGAAGAATGAGAATTAAGGCCCACACAGACAAAGGCCAGAGTCAAGTTAACTAGCATTCCTAATGTTTTGACTGCTGCTTCCTTGAGAAATGACTGTGGATCCAAGCAAAATGAAGACTTCGATAACCGCAATCTTTTCTCCACTTGTCATGATGTTGGTTATTGGTCCCATTATAAGGATTTTTGTTTTCATTATATTGAGGTGCAATTAATACTGAAGGCTCTAGTCTTTGACCTTCATCTTTATGTACTTCAAGTCCTCTTCACTTTCAGTAGGAAAATTTGTATTATCTGCCTAATGTGGGTTGTTAATGAATCTTCCTCCAAACCTGATACCACGTTCTTCATATAATCCAGCTTTTTGGATTTTTTGCTCAGCACACAGGTTGATTATGTATGGTGAAAGAATAGCCTTGGCACACACTTTTCTTAATATTGAAGAATTCGGTATCTTCTTGTTCTGTTGTCATGACTGCCACTTGGTGTATGTACAGGTTCCTCATGAACACAATCAAGTGTTCTGGAGTACCCATTCTTCACAATGGTATCCATTGTATGTCATGATCCACACAGTCAAGATCCATCAGGCATCAGCAACAATATCCCTAGTTGCACGCACTCTCCTGAATTTGCCTTGAGCTTTTTGCATTGTACGGTTGCAGTTGTTTTTAAATTATCTTTAGAAAACTTTTACTAGCATGTGCTAGTGATATTGTTCGATTGTTTCCACAATCTACTGGATCACCTTACTTTGGAATGGGCACAAATATGGTTCTCTTTGCATCTGTTGGCCATATAGCTATCTTCAAAATTTCTTGGCATCGATGAGTGAGCGTCTCCAGTGCTGCATCAGTCTGCTGAAAGATTTCAATTTGTATTTTGTCAATTCTTGGAAGGGACTTCAGTGCAGCTTGGATTCATTCCTTCAGTATCATCAGTTCTTAATCATATGCTACCTCTTGAAATGGTTGAACATTGAACATCTCTTTTCAGTACAGTGACTGTATTTTTTTTTTTTTTTAAGGTTTTTATTGTGGATTGAGTGAAAGTTTACAGGGCACATCATCAGTTTCACATTCAACCATTCATATGACTTGTTTCATTACATTGATTATAATCCCCTCCATACATCATCAGTTAACAGTGTTTCTCTCTATCCTTTTTAGCTTTTTTTTTGGGGGGGGAGGGCAGGGGAGTGACTGCATTCTTTCCACCTTATTTTAATGTTCTCTGTATCATTTAATGGTTTGTGAATCAAATTCTTCAATATTGAAGGTCAAGGCTTGAATTTTTTCTTTAGTTCTTTGAGCTTGAGAAATGCTGAATGTGTTTGTTCCTGTTGGTTTTTCTTACTCCAGGTCTTTGTACATTTCATTATAATACCTGACCTTGTCTTTTCAAGATACCATTTGAAAAATTCTGTTTAAGTCTTTTACGTCCTCCTTTCTTCCATTCACTTCAGCATTTCTGTGCTGGAGAGCAAGTTTCACTGTCTATTATGACATTTATTTTGGTCTTTTTTTTTCGTTCCTGTCTTTTTAATGACCTGTTTATTTTCTTCTGCAATGATCTAGAAGAAGCAAGGTGATAAGAACCTGAATTAAGGATGTAACATTAGTGGTGGAGAGGTGAAGGACTTTATAAACGATAAGGAAACTTTTAGAAGGTAAAACCAAGTACTTTCAGAGTGATATGAGGTGAAAAAGAAGATGACACTGTGGTCTCTGGAACCACGTAAGATGATACATAGCTTTCATGACCATTGATATTGGAAGTAATTAGAGTCAGAAAGGTTAATGAGAGAGAAGGGCAATTTGTAAATGAAATTGAACCCTAAACAGTAACTCTATCCAAGGGAGGAAACATGTACTTCTCAGGGAGCACATCTCCATTCTACATTTTCCCCAAAATGGAAACAGAGAAGAAAAATGAGAGATGTGGAAAACCACAGACAGAGATAATAAATGTGCATTTTAAAACATACTGATTTAACACTTGAAGAATTATGTTGACAATAAAATGATTTATAAAGACAGTCAAGATCTTATTTACTTTTAAATATACTATTAATAATGGAAAATTTTCTTCATGCTTGATTTCACTGACATTTTTTTGACTACTTAAAATTCCAGGAAACATAAAACACAGTTATGGATAATTATGATTCTTTACTTTGCTTATCTCCACACACAAACAATGACTCTTCCAAGCATCTATAACAATCCAGTCTAAAGTATAAACGGGTTTCAGTGCAATGCACTTAACTTGCTAAAATCTGTAATATTCCCAAAGAAAATAACAGTTTTAACATTTTTACTAGGTTCTATTTTTTCCCCTTCATTTCACTGTAGAAGTCAAACGTGTGCAATTTAATCTTTCAAAGAATCCTTCTGCTGATAAGCTACAGAGAGTACATGTGGCTGCTTTGACCCAAACCTTTCAGTTAATAAATATGAGAAGGAATCTTAAAAAAGGAAATGCAATCAGGATTTGCACAGAAGGATTTTCCCTGAAGGGTAAAAATAATAGTGGTGTCTGACTCACTTTTATACCTGGGAGAAGAAGATGTCATTGCAAAATACCTTCTTGGTAGAGCTCTAGTTGGGCAGACGCTTTCAAAAGATAAGCAAAGCATAAAAGATATGAGCAAGGCCGGACAAAATGATATGAAATAAAAGCATTTCCCAAAGTATTTAAAATGACAGCATAAAAAAAAAAAAAGTTTGTGTTTACATTTATCAAACATAAGTTAGGTGACTTTTAAAAATGTAAAGATGAACTTTAGGATGTTTACTACCAAGATGGTCCATCTAGTTTTTATTTATTTACTGTGGTGCTAATCGTTAACAGTCTCAGCTACTACCTGAATGGATGAAGATTAACGTACACCCAGAGGCAAGCAGGAAGAAAGAGCTGCTGATCTATTTCTCAAAGATCAGTCATTGAAAACTTTATGGAGCACATACAATTCTACTCTGACACACATCCCGCTTCCCATGAGTACGGATCCACTTGAAGACAACTGGTGGTTTACTGGAAAGTGTAATTTAACTGACAATTTAGTTAGCAAGAAAACTCTGACATTATAATCTCTCTATGGTAACTTTAAACAAATGTGCTGTACCATGTGCAATGCTGGCCTAGTGTACAATCAAGGGTCAAATATCATGTCAGTGGGTGTGACTGTATTTGATTTTGTATTAAATTTTATGTGAGATTTGCATTACTATTAATTCTTATCAATCACTACTTAATATCCTGCATACCTCTGCTACTGAATTCCTGGATGGACCAAAATAAAACTGGAAGAGTTATTTAAATAACAACCTGTTAACTTGCTACATACTCAATTTGTGAGGCAACTCTGTGATGGACCAAAACCCAATATTTGAGCATGGAGTGAAAGCAATTTTCTGGATAACTGAGGCCAAAGACATTTTGGGGATCTCAAATGTCTACATGTATTTCAGAGAAAAGCATTTTGTAAAGCATTATCCAACAATTATCTCAATTCTCAACTCTCAGAATTGCATGTTAGTATCCACTAAAACAAAACCAACAAAGACAGATGGTAATTTGGTACAACCAACTAAACCAGGTATCTTTAGATAAATTTGTGTAGGAATTCATACAGAAGTACTCTACTACTTAGTTTTATACTTCTAGAGAAATAAAGGGATGCTCAGGAAAGTTCAGCAAATCATGACAATCACCTTTAAATCTGTGTGGGTCTCATGTGAACAACTGTTCTCATTCCTGATTGCCTACTTTGTATATTTCATGACTTTTATATGAGAAATAGAAGTTTCCTTACTGAAGCTAAGCAATGAAAATACTGTTAGATGTAAAACCTATTAAAAGCAACCCTCTTAATGCATCAAACAGTAATTTTAATATAAGTAATGTATACTCTTTCCAGAAAAAAGAAAAAAAAAATAGAATGACAACCAGTAAGTATCACAGTCCTGGTGTGATGCTGTGGGTTAATACACTGGACTGCAAGTTCGGTGATTCAAGCTCACCAGCCGCTTCTTGGAAGCCCTATACCGGTCGCTATGAGTCAGAACCGATTCGATGGCACTTAACAAGAACCACCACCACCACCACCACATCTAGGGTGGTTTAACTCAGTGAATTAGGCAGCCAGAATAAAAGGTGTTTGTGGTTGTTGGACTGGTAAAGATGTCTTACTGAAACTCCTCCAAATCCAGTTTTACCAGCTCTGCAATCATACTTGGTAAAATGATGACACAACATGGCACTGCGGTAGAAGTGCACTATTTCCCTGATACCACGGCGCCACCAGTGCAGCACGGTTTTCACCCAGCATTGTTGTCCCAGCAGTAGCAGACTAGAATGATACTTTTCATAATGAACCTTCAACAGTTAACATTGGGAGGGACTGAGGAACAACAACACTAACGCATTGCTCAGACTCCAGGTCTTTCTGCATTTGACAGAATGACAGTGAGGACTACCAGGGCAGTTGAGGTGTTCCATGAATCAACTTATTCAATTAAAAATGTTCTGGTATATAATTTAATACCGGTCATTGTTGTTTTTGTTGTTAAGTGTGGTCTAGTCGATACTGAACCATTGCAACCCTATATAGGGTTTCCAAGGAGCAGCTGGTGAGCTTGAACCACCGACCTTGCAGCAAAGAGACTTTGCAGTCTGATGCATTAGCCCACAGTGCCACACCAAGACTTAACACTGGTAAAACAGGTCACAATGATTATGTCTATTTAAATGTCACTACAATGGGAACATAATGACTACCCAATTCTTCCTCTTTTTAAAAATTTCATTTAAAGCATCTGATCCATCAATCCATATTGCTTTCCATATTCATCTTTCCAAGCATACTAATTTTAATGTAAAGAAACTCTTCTTTAGCCCAGTCTTCTTTTTTGTTTTAAGGCTCAATAAATGGAGAAAACACTGTTTTCAAGAATTTGACTGTACTTAGCTCACAATCAATGCATGTGACACTGAATTTACTTCATAGGACTTTCCCATTCAAAGTCATATTAACAAAACATTATGGGGTTGTTGTTGTTAAGTGCCATTGAGTTGGTTCTGACTTATATCAATCCTGTATAGGGTTTCCATGATGTAACTGGCATGTTCCAACCGCCAACTTTGCAGGTAGCAGTCCAGTGCTTATAATACAGCACCATACCAGAACTGTGAGACATGAAAATAGGGTGTACGTGACTCTAACACCAACATTGTTTAATTTTACTATTCCAGTATGTTTAAGAGGAGTTACCTCAGACTGAGGAACTGATGACATGAGGGCCATCAAGAAGGAACTATGACAGGGACAGAGATGGCAGCATGGAGAGACAGAACAGCTTCAGACTTCTGGCCCATGGACCAAAACAAACCGGAGTTCCTACAGGCAAGAGGCTGGCTTGTAGAATGCACCCTCTAGGCATTTACAGACTGGCTAACAGAGCTTTGTAACACTTGTCTGAGCAGGGCAGAGACAAAGGGGTCACATAGCTGTGAGGGCAAGGACAAGAGCAAGGTGTGTGTACAGCAGGACAAAGAAAAGGCATTCCTGACTGAAAGATGACGGCATCCTGAGTTGCTTCTGATCCTGAATTGTATTATGCTCACTTCCTTAATAAATCCCATGATCATTTGTATTGTCTCTTAGTTCTGTGTGACCATTGCAATGGACTAGCCAATCCAAATGTGAAGCAGAGAACATTATTAGAGGAATGGTGGGTATTAGAAGAGGGCGGAGGAGGTTGTAGGGTAGAGTCATGTCTGGCCTTCACTTCATAGGAATTCATCTCAGGATGATTTTGAGTTTGATTCTCTTTCCCTCTGGTAAAGCCAGAGGAGGTCAAATAAGGCCTTCCTACAATGTTTTTGCAAAGTTTGTAGAAGCAGCAGTCAAGAAATCAAAAAACATATTGCATGGTGCAAATCTGCTGTAAAAGAAACCTTTTCAAAATGTTAAACAGCAAAGATGTAACCTTTAAAAAAAGTTATGCTTGACCTAAGCCACATTATTTTCAATCACCTCATATGAATATAAAAGTGGGACAAAGAATAAGAAAATAATTGCTACATTTGATTGATGGTGTTGATGAGGGACAGTGACTATACCATGGACTTCCAGGAAAATGAACAAATACATCTTGCAAGGCAGATTCCTAAGCAAGAGTGCTCCTTTGAAGCTAGTACTTGAGACTTCATCTCATGTAAATCCAACAAGTTATCAGGAGGACCCAGTCCCTGGCGAAGGACATCATGCTTGGCAAAGTACAGCAATAGGAAACCAGAAAAAGACCTTAAACAAGATGGCTGCAACAATGACCTGAAACTTACGGATTATGAGGCTAGCAAAGACCAGGAAATGTTTTGTTCTGTTGTGCAAAGGATTATGATGAGTCAGAATCAATAGTACAACACCTAACAAGAAGAGTTGAGTTTAATATTGCTATGCTATCCAGGATTTATGCAAAATAATTTCTATTAACTGGACAGGTCATTTTCTTGTCAGTTTCAGATAATTAAGAACTAGCCACTGGTCCCTATAGTTATCGTGCAATCTCTTTTGTCTCATCAAGTTCATGACTTTCGCAGTGTTTGCCAGCCTCTGATTAGCTTAATTAAAATCAATGGAGTTGAACGTCTATACGTTCTCTGTTCTCTCAAAAGAATGCCATTTTCCAAGACACCGTAAGCAAAGAAACTGGCATGTGAAACTTTCTGCAGCTGCATAATAGTCACATATTCTTAACTGTGTCTATTTAGCTCCCAGCAAAATTGCCTCATTTTGCATTTGCTAGATAACCAGAAAACCCCAGGTTTCTTCAGTCAGAGTAGGATGCTCACCCCCAGTTTTATACTTAGAAGTAGTCCAATTACCAGTAACAACCTCAACAAAAGGCTGAGAAAATGAATCAGTGCCAATGTTATCACCTTCCCCCAAGCTGAGTTTCCGTGCTCAATTCTCTAAATGTGAAGTAACTGGAAACAGTGTGGTGTTGCGGTTTCTGTTTTCTGGATTTAACTAGAAAGACAGTAACTGGGCCCAAAGAAATGAATTTTCAACTAATGAAGTGTGGAATTAATCTAAGTCTTCCAAAGTGAGGCATAAAACTTGCTATATTTCTATGATTTGCACCTGGCACCAATTAATAAGCCTTTGGTGTTCTCAAAAAAAAAAAAAGGACAAAAACTGAAAAAAGCAAACTGAGTAGGTCAGATTTATGCTGCCCTTCTGGGCTGGAAGCCATGCATAAGACAATGTCATGAGCATGTTGCACCTCCTAAAGTGTGCTTGCAATCAGTTAGTCTTGAATACGGACACATTAAAATCAAAACTGCTAACTCTGATTTTGCCGCAATCCAGAGCAACCCTGTTTTCTTGAGGTTTATAATACAAATATATCTACTTTAATTTAAAAGATGTTAAAATATGCAAAGTTGGAAACATTTATTTAATAACACATGTATACATGGTAGAAGAGACCCTCAATTGTTTATATGAAAGTTTAGGCTAAAACTGAAGAAATTAAAGCAAGTCCAAAATATAAACTTAATTATATGCTGCTTAAATTTAGAGACTAAGTTAACAACAGATTTTATGAACTGAACACTTATTACCAAAAGTCAGAAAGCTTTGTAGGATGACATCAAGATACATGAAGAAATAAAAGGGTCAATAAAGAAGACAGAAGAGACCAAACGGATGTCAAAAATCACTCTAAAACTTATTCTTGAACATAGAATAGCTAATATAAATGGAAGAAATGGTGAACTAAAAGTGCTGAAAAGAAACTTTCAAAGGACAGCAAGAGAAGACAAAATAAAGGATTACAGGGAAATGTGTAAAGACTTGGAGTTAGTAAACCAGAAGAGAAGAACAATTAGCTAAAAGAATTGAAGAAAACATGAGAGCCTCAACTTAAAATATTAAAATATTCTATGGGGAAAATCGACCATTCGTTTGTGAGTTTGTTGTACAGTGGTGGCTTGCATATTGCAGTGATTCTGGAACCTTTGCCAGTGGTATTTTAAATACCAGTAGGGTCACTCATGGTGGACAGGTTTCAGATAAACTTTCAGATTAAGACAGATATAGGAATGAGAAGAGACGTACTATTTTCGAATATTTAGTTACTGAAAATCTTATGAATAGCAGTGGAACACTGTCAGATAGCACCAGAATACTGACTACTGAAACATGATGAAGAGCAATAGAATATTGTCAGATATAGTGCCAGAAGATGAACCCCTCAGTTTGGAATGCACTCAAAATATGACTGGGGAAGAAATGACTCCTTAAAGTAGAGTTGTTCATGATGATGTGAGTGAAGTAAAACCTTTGGGACTTTCATTTGCTGATGGGGCACAACTCAAAATGAAAAGAAACAGCTGTAAACATACATTAATAATTGGAATATGGAATTATTAAATATGAATCTAGAAAAATTGGGATCTGTCAAAAATGAAATGGAATGCATATACATCAATATCCTAAGTATTTGTGAGCTGAAATTGATGTGTATTGGCCATTTAAAATCTGATAATCACACGGTTTAGTATGCTGGGAATGATAAATTAAAGAGGAATGGCATTACATTCATCATTGAAAAGAACATATCAACATCTGTCTTGAAATACAATGCTGTCTGTGATAGGATGTCCATACATCTACAATAAATACCTCACCACTCATCTGTCAGTTTGTCATACTGTGGTGACTTGTGAGTTGCTGTCATTTCTACCAGTATTTTAAATACCAGCAGGGTCACCCATGGTGGACAGGTATCAGATGAGCTTCCAGATGAAGACAGACTCAGAAGAAGGAGTGACAAACTATTTCTGAATATTTAGTCATTGAAAACCTTATGAATAGCAGATAAACACTGTCAGATACAGTGCCGGAAAATGAGCCATGCAACTGGGGAAGAGCTGCATCCTCAAAGTAGAGTTGACCAGGATGACACAAATGGAGCAAAGCCTGTGGGAGTACAGTCCTCGGAACCTTCATTTGCTGATGGGGCACAACTCAAAATGAAGAGAAATAGCTGTAAACATCCATTAATAATTGGAACATGGAATGTAAGAAGTATGAATCTAGAAAAATTAGTAATTGTCAAAGATGAAATGTAATGCAAAAAAAATCAATATCTTAGGTAATAGTGAGCTGAAATGGACTGTTATTGGCCATTTTGAATCTGACAACCACATGGTTTACTAAGCCAGGAATGACAAAATGAAGAGGAATGGTGTTACAATCACTGTCAAAAAGAACATATCCAGATCAGTCATAAGGTACAACACTGTGTGTGATAGGATAATATCTATGTGCCTACAGGAAAGACCAGTTAATAAAACTATTTTCAAATTTACACACCAACCACCACAGCCAGTGAGGATGAAATAGAAGAATTCTACCAACGTCTTCAATCTGAAATTGATCAAACATGAAATCAAGATGTACTGAGGAGGCAGGGCTTGATGGTGGCTAGGGTGGAGGTGCAGTGAATTTCACTGTCAGCATACCACAGAATCCAGGGTAGAGCTCCAAAACAGATCCAGGGCAGAGTTCCAAAACTCGGAACCACAGAAATAGGAATATTTAAAAGGTTTGAAAGCTTACATCTAGTGGAACTTGTAGCAAAAGTAAGAAATCGTGTACTTTTGAATCTGCTAAGCTCATAACTTTGGGCAAAACCAAATGGCAAGACCAAGCGGGGAGCAGACACACCACGGAAAAATTCCCATGGGAACCTTGGAGCAACGATGGATAATACACTTTGTTGGTTTTTCTTTATTCTGATTTTCTTATTTATTTATTTATTTTGCTATCTGTCCAATGCACCTCCCCTCACTGTTTCACACCTCCATTCTGGAGACTAGAGGGGGTACCTGAGCGAGTGGACACCCCATACCCTCACCACTGGTGAGTACTTCTGCCATGCCTATGCACAGATACACTCAGCCCAAGAGCTGGCCCTGAAGTGCTTGTTCTTTTTGTTTTGTTTTGTTTTTTTAATGCAGGAAAG
>NW_006408639.1:1621801-1622724 GCF_000296735.1 Chrysochloris asiatica | reverse complement strand
TTTATTGGCAATTGAAATGCAAAGAGTGGAAACAGAGGAAGGATCACTAATTGGAAAATATGACCTTGGTGATAGAAATGATTCTGGAGATTGCATGATGGAATTTTGCGAGATGAATTTTGCAAGATGACATTTTAACTGCAAATATCTTTTGTAAACTAAAGATAACTATACACATGGACCTCACCAGATGGAATACACAGAATGGAAAAGCTCCATATCACCAACCAAAATAAGGCAAGGGGGAGACTATAGAACAGACCATCAATTGCTCATATGCAAGTTCAGGTTTCAGCTGAAGAAAATGAAAACAAGTCCATGAGAGGCAAAATATGATTCTGAGTATATCCTACCTGAATTTAGTGATCATCTGAAGAACAGTTTGATGCTTAAGACATTAAAGACCAAAGACAAGAAGAGTTGCAAGATGACATTAAGAACATTATACAGGAAGAAAACAAAAGTTCATTAAAAAGACAGGAAAGAAAGAAAAGACCAAAATTGATGTCAGAAGTGACTCTGAAATTTACTCTTCAGCATAGACATGCTCAAGCAAATGAAAGAAATGGGGCCGTGAAAGAGCTGAACCAGCAATAGAAGGGTAATAAAGAAGACTAAGTCAGGTATTGCAATGAAATGTACACAAACCTGGAGTTATAAAACCAAAAGGGAAGAACACACTCAGCGTTTCTGAAGCTGAAGAAAATATTCAAACCTCATCTTACAATATTGAAGGACTCCATGGGCAAATCAATGGATGATGCAGAAAGCACCAAAAGAAGATGGAAGGGAATACACAGTCACTGTATCAAAAAAAAAAAGCCAATGTTCAGCTACGTCAAGAGGTAATATACGGTGTTGAACTGATGGAACTGAAGGAAGAAGTTCAGGAAGCACTGAAGGCATTGGCAAAAAAAAAAAAA
>NW_006408639.1:1619209-1620376 GCF_000296735.1 Chrysochloris asiatica | reverse complement strand
TTTGCTACATCTCACAGAAATTATGATTTATCGAGGAAATATCTCACATGGTTGTAGATGTTGGCGAACCTTAAACCCACAGTTTAGACATCAGTCTGGATAATTTTCCTTACTAGTGTCAATTCAGGTTCTTAACTCACAAAGCAACAGATAAATCAGGTTAGGGTTCTGAGTCAAGACCCATTAACAAGAGATCAGATGGAGGCTAGCTGAGTCAGCCAAGCAAAGGAGCACACTGCCCCTCATGCTATCAAGATGGCTAATTTTGTTTATATCCCACATGATGGCAAAATTGACCAAATCCCTCATTAGATCTACAAGTTTTAAAACTCACTGAACTCTGTTAAAAATCACTCCCAAGTGAGCCAATATACCCCACCTTCTCTTTACCTAGACCCATCAGGAAAAAGTTGCGTTATAAAAGTTACAAAGATTATAAATGTTGTTGCTAGATGCCACCAAGTCAGTTTCTGACTCATAGCAATCCTACGCACAACAAAATGAAACACTACCTAATCCTGCCCTGTCCTCACAGGTGATATGTTTGAGGCCATCCTTGCGGCCACTGTGTCAGTCCATTTCGATACAAGTTTTTCTCTTTTTCACTGGCTCTTTACCAAGCATGATGTCCTTCTCCAGAGAATGTTCCCTGCTAACAACATGTTCAAAGTATAGAAAACCAAGTTTCACCATCCTATCTTCTAAGGAGTATTCTGCCAGTTCGCCTTCAATGACAGATTTGTTTGTTTCTCTAGCACTCTATAATAATTTCAATTTTCTCCATCAGCACAATTCAAATATGACAAATTCTTCTTCAGTATCTCTACTTAATTATCCATCTTTCACATCTATATGAGGTCACTGAAAATACCATGGTAAGACCCATCTTAGTCCTCAGAGAGATATCTTTGTTCTTAACACTTTAAAGAGGTCTTTTGCAGCAGATTTGCCTAATACAATATCTTATGATTTCTTGACTGCTATTTCCATGAGTGTTGACTAGGGATCCAAGGAAAATGAAGGCTTTGATGACTTCAATCTTTTCTCTGTCTATCAAGATGTGATGATTCCTTGGTCGAATTGTGAGGATTTTCTTTACATTGATGTGCAACCCATCCTGACAGCATAGACTTTGATCTTCATCAGTAAGTAGTTCAAATCCTCTTT
>NW_006408639.1:1598560-1616659 GCF_000296735.1 Chrysochloris asiatica | reverse complement strand
GAGTCAGTATCAACTCATAACAACCTTGCATAGGGTTTCCGAGACTATAAATCTTTATGGGAGCTGAAATCCTCATCTTCTGTGGAATGGCTGGTAGCTTATGACTGTTGACCTTGAGGTTTGCAGTCCTACTCATAACCACTATGCTATTGAAAATGCCATGACTTGGGTCAGGTGCACCTTAGCCCTTAACGTGATATCTTTGTTCCTGAACACTTCAAAGAGATCGGTTGTTCAGCACATTTTTACAATGTAATACGTCATTTGACTTTTCAACTAACACTTTAATGAATGTAGACTGTGGATCCAAACAAAAGTATGTCTTTGACAATGTCATTCTTTTCTCATATAATTTACCATGATGTTATTTATTAGTCAAATTGTGAGGCGTTTGCTTTTCTTTGAGGTGCAATCCATACCGAAGTCTGTGATATTTGATCTTCACCAGTAAGTATTTTATCTTTGCTTCCAGGAAGCAAGGTTGTATCATCTGCATATTGCAGCTTGTTAACGAGTTTTTCTGCAATCCCGATGTCATGTTTTTCTTCATATAATCCAGCTTCTTAGATTATCTTCTCAGCATAGAGATTAAATACAAATGGTGAAAGAGTACAAACCTGGAATATACCTTTCCAGATTGTAAACCATTCAGTAATCCTTTGTTCTATTCAAACAACTGCCTCTTGGTCTATGTACAGATTAATCATGAGCACAACTAAGTGTTCTGGGATGCCCATTCTTCATAATGTTTTTCATAGCTTATCATGATACACACATGTGAAAACCTTTGCACAGTCAATAAAGCACAGGGAAACATTTTTCTTGTATTCTCTGCTTTTAGACAGGATCCATCTGATGACAGCAATGATATTTCTACTTCCATATCTTCTTCTAAATATGACTTGAATTTCTGGAATTTCCCTATTGATATACTGTTGGATCGATTTTTTCATTATCTTCATATTTTACCCATAGAATCTGTCATTATTGCATGTTTGAGGCGTAATTGTTTTCTTCAATTCTGTTACCTTGAGAAATAACGAACTTGTTCTTCCATTTTGATTTTCCTACTATATGTCTTTGCACATTTTGTTATAAAACTTTACTTTTGTCTTTTCAAACTGCCTTTTGTAATTTTCTGCTCATTTGCTTCCTCCTTTAAGGCTAGCAGTTGCTGTGATTAAGTGTCTTTCCATCAATTCTGAATCACTGACTTTCTCATAAGTGAATTTCTAAGGAGGAGCTGATGGATTGGAACTGCCAACTTTGTGGTTAGCAGTCCAGTGCTACTGTTACAGCGTCACACCAGGATTCTATGACTAGAAGAGACATATTAAATAATAATTACAGTATGTTTGTAGTAAAAACAACACAAGTAAACACACGGGATTATGTTTCTGGTTTTCGGAGAAATCATTCTGTATGTTCCTCAAGTACGGGAAAAAAACTAAAATATTATACTACATTTTTAAAAGCCTATATAAAGAAATAAAGCATAATCAATGTTCAAATACATGTAGGACTCTGGAGAAAAATATTTGCATAAAATGTAAATATAAAAAAGTAATTCCCTTGTCTATACAGAGCTACTACAAATAAATAAGAAAATGAAATAGTATAAAATATGGGCAAATTATATAAACACACACTTTTATAACATACACAAATACCCTACAATATATAATAATGTGCCGAATTTTTATTTACAAGGTATAAATGCTTATTAAAATAATAACTAAGAGTTTAATTTTAATTGTTCTATTTGGTAAAAACATTTTTTTTAACTTTATATTAAGAACTAGTAAGTATGCAGGAAAACACTCTCATACACTAAGTCGATTAAGCCTTTTCAGAGTCAATTTAATAATGACATTAAATTTTTTTAAAAACAAATATATGTATACACTCACATATATTACAAATACGTATGTAAAAGATATACAGTAATTCATATCAAAGAAGGCAAGCAGATTCTTTGATGATTTGCTCCATTTTACTTCATACTGCTTTCTGGTTGATACTTTTACTGTGAATATATGATATCTGAATAATTTTTAAAGGCTTGGGTCCTCTACCCACATTTTGTTATGAAAATATCACAACATACAGAAAGTTTAAAGAATGGTTCAGCGAACACACGTTCAACCACCACATCTTGGTTTTCCAGTTGTTGACATTTTGAAGTATTTGTTCTATCATCCATTCATTTATCCATTCATGCATCCATCAGTTCATCTTACTTTTTATGCATTTTAAAACAAATTACAGCTATCTGTGCATGTTCCATATAACTATTTCATCAAGCATAATATTAATTAGAGTTCAATTTTGTATAGGACTCGTTTTTTCTCTTTTTTACAGGCAAAATTACATTCAATAAAATACAAAATTATAAAGCACAGCACTCGATGATTTTTCACAAGTAAGAGCACTCATATGAGACAACTCTCTGTCACCACACCCTGGTGTGGTGCAGTAGGATAAGTATTGGACTGCTAATCACAAGGGTGGTGGATCAAACCCACCAGTTGCTTCTTGGAAACCCTATATAAGGTCACTATGAGTCAGAACTGTCTCAATGGCACTTAGCAGCAAGACCATCAACATATAGAACATTTCCATCTCCCTAGGAATTTCCTCCATCCTCCTTGCTGATCAGATTTTACCCATAACTCCCAAAGGTAACTACTGTTTTCACTATAGTTTAATTTTGGCTCTTCTAGAATTTCATAAAAGTTGAATCATACAGTTAACTATGTTTTGTGGAAGACTTCTTTCACTCAGTATAATATTTTTGAGATTCCTCCGTGATATCACATGCATTAGTAATTCTATATGGGTGCCTTTTCCTCTTTGAATAGATAAAATCATGTTAAGTTTGTAAAGTTATATTATGATACATTATCCAACATGTTCTCCAACGTGTGGTGTTATCATTTATTTTAACTTTTACCATTCTGTTATGTCTGCATTATATTGAAGGAAAACAGAAACCGTGTCATAAATAGTACTGTGTATATGAATGTACCATGGATCTATGCGTGTCAAAATTCCAAAATAATATATTAACGAATGTTTAGTTAAGATTTGTTTTTTGTTTGTTTGTTTGTTTTCCCCTCTCATCTTCTTATACTTGGTTTCATTTTTTAAAATGAGCTAATCGAGTTGCATTTCACTTTTGTTTTCCAGTGGATATTTTGACATTTTCCACACAAAAAAAGGTCTTGAGACAGTGTATAAAACACATATGCTGTGTACCGAGATGCTGTCAGTTTAAGTAATAATATTTAAAATATTTACAAACTATAGAATATAGACCCTGTAGTCTCATAGCAGGGATTTCTTAATAACTAAACCTCTCCCTTCTTAGGTAAAGTTTAGAATCCAAGTTTCTGACATTGAAGAATGTCATCATGGTGACTTCCATTCACTCGGGCCTTCTTAGCAGCTTGCTTATGTGCCTGTCATCCATCAATATGCACTGCCTTGACTTCTTCAATGTATTTTTCTTCGATAATTGGCATCGTGTATATTATCAATCTTTAAAAATGAGAGAAACATGGAAGTTAAATCTTAAATGCATTTTTCATATATTGGAAGAGAAAAGGATGGTTTTAATTTCCTAGGCCTTTAAATGAATAATGAAGAAGGTTTTACATTCTAACTAGGCATATTAATTAGCTGTTCATTTGAAAACGGAATGTTTAATAGCAAATAGAATCCATGGAGAACTCACTTTAACCTTATACTTACAAAATCAGTTGTATGTGTACATATATGTTTTTTTTAAGTCTTTTTTTCTTTTCTAACATTGTATTTGACTTCAACACAGTTAAAGGGAGTAATAATAGGACTGAGACATCTGTGTTTTGATTCAAATAAGCACATGGGGAAAGACAGCAGAGGGAAATCAGCAAAGTGAAGCTTAATTATGCCTCTTGTACTTTTCAAAAGCCTATTTTACAAGATGGCTGAATTAATTCATTCTTGCAGATTATATAACTAAATTTCTATCTGTATGCAGCACGTGAAACAAAAATGGCATCATGGATGACCACTGGAGCTGTCAACAGGAGCAAACAGGTACAGCCTCTATATCCTGCAATAAGGTATCTGCTTAAAGCAGAAGAGATAATATGGTGGTGGATGTCCTCAACACTCAACAAGCAGAAGAGAGGCAAACTATGTCAATCTTTTGCCTTGTTTATTATGAATTGACATCTTCCCTAGTAACATGGTCCAAGTTACTGCTAATCCACCATCAATTTCTAAAACTGTCTTTATAATTAAGAATACTTGTTAAAACTTCACTGGCATTGAAAACAGAATGTATTCAGGCTACCCCATTAGTTGTCCTGTTTTATGCACAAAGGTAAAGTAGACATTACGTGAGGTGTTTTCTGGTACCAGTTCCATAGGCATGCAGGTCTTGCTTCATGTATCCGGAGTCTGTTTCCTTGGCTGCCTTTGACTTCACACACTCCTGGTTGTCTTCTGACCTCTCTGGCTCTTTTGTCTCGAGCACACTTGGTGATCTAACTTTCTCTTCTACTCTCTTTAGTCTGGAGTGCACCAAGTTTTTGATCTTCCCCTTCTCTCTTTATGCTCTCATCAAGTATTTTTGTTCTTTTTTAAAAAGTTTTTTATTGTGAATCAAGTGATAGTTTACATGGGAGAATATGGGTTTTACACACATCATTTAATTGCAATGATTACAATCTCCTCCATGCATCATCATTCAACAGTATTTGCTTCTGTTCCCTCTGTTTTTATTTTATTTATTTGAGGGGGATATACACAAAAACTTTCAGGAATATATAATTATTTAAACAACTAAAGGGCACATTCTGCAAGCCTGTTTCCAGGCCGCCAGCACCCAGTCACTCTCTTTCCATGAGTCCAGAGTCCTCAGCTGCTCTCTCTCTCCATCTCCTCATCTTTGCCTCCATCTCTGTATGTTGTTGTTGTTATGTGCCGTGGAGTCGGTTCCAACTCACAGCAACCCTGTACACAGTTTCCAAGGCTGTAAACCTTTATGGGAGCAGGAAGCCTCATCTTTCTCCTGCAGAACAGCTGGTAGTTTCAAACTGCTGACCCTGAGGTTAGCAGCCCGATTCGTAACCACTATGCTACCAGAGCTCCTTCCATCTCTGTATATATATATATAAACTATTTATTGTGAACTGAGTGATGGTTTACATGGGAGAACATTGGCTTTACACCATAGTTTCATTGAAGTGATTACAATCTCCTCCGTGTATCATCACTCAGAAGTACTAGCTTCTATTCCATTTTTTTTGGGGGGGTGGGGGTGGGGGGGTGGGAACCAAAACACTCAGGAATATTTAATATTTTAAATAACCAAAAGGCACATTCTGCAAACCTGCCTCCTGTCCACCAGCACCCAGTACCTCTCTTTTCATGTGCCCAGAGTCCTCAGCTGTAGCAGGTGTTGGCTGCATGTCTGGTACATGGCAGGGGGTATTGGTTCTTGCTTGGATGGTGGGATCTTATACAGTGTGATTGGCTACATGACCGCAATTGCTGTCTCTTTGTGGGTAATGTAGGGGTAAAAAGAGCATTGGTGTGGCACTGTGGGTTAATGTAGCCAGACTGCAAAGTTGGTTGAACTGCAAGGTCAGCGGTTCCAGCTCACCAGCTGCTCCTCAGAAACCCTATACAGGGTCACTAAGGGTCAGAATCAACTTGACAGCACTTAACAATGACAAAGGTAAAAAGGGGATCCAAAATCATAATAGCAAAAGCAAAAACAAACAAACAAACAGATTGGATACTATAGCCTATAATCGTAGAAAACATAAAAGAAAAAAATTCTGAAGCAAAATATGAGTATGACTTTAATGTCCCTCAGCTTTTTGTCTTCAAGGCTGCCTGAGAATTTTCAAGATGTCACTGTTGGCCCTTATGACGTAACTCAGGATTTAATTGTTCGCCTGGTTCCTTTTTTAGACCCTCTCTCTCTCCTACTGCACAACCTTCATTCAGGCTTTTTTCCTAGTGATTAACAGATCAGGGCCAGCGGTATCTGTTTTGAATTGCCGTTTGGTTTAAGCGCAGAATCTTTCTCCATAGATATTGCTGATCAGATCTGTGTGCATGGTTGAACCCTCTAGGGGTGGGAGTGGGGGGTGGGTGTCTACTCATTCAGTCACCCCCTCTAGTCATCAGGGTGGAGGTGCGCAGACAGTGAGAGACCAATTAAGAGAGACAAAAAAAAAAAAAAAAAAAAGAAAGAAAAAAACAATGTCCACACCTTTATCTCAGACGATGGGTCGCATGTATGTGGTGGGAGTGCACCTCTGATCTTTTCCCCAGTCTGTCTCACCCAAGATGGCTGCTCTGGGAGCTGCTGAGCTAGCTGATCAGAAAACACCAGTTTTCATGCTTCCACTACAAATTCTACTGGTTGTAACCCTTCAAACGTTCTAAACAATGTTTTCTATGTACTTCAGAGTTCAGGGGCCATCTCTTGAACCTGCTTCACCCAGTATTCTGTATTACTGCTGATGGAGGTTTGCACAGCACTTCTCCCCAACCCACCATTAAGCCTTGCCTCTCTCATCAAGTTTTAACATTCAATATCTGTGATATTCTGACAACTTCCACTTAATCTATCTCCACATATGAACACTTGTGGGATTAATAGACTGGAATATCCACCTACATCCTGGGTTTCTCTATGTGGATGCTAAAAAATCAGTAACAGTGGTCAAGGCCAACACCATGTGTCAGAACACAGTTGTACACATCGTGTTTACAGTGACTGATATTTTGAATGTAGATCACCAGGCCTGTCTTCTCAGGTGTTTCTGGGGAGATGTGAACTAACAACCTTTTAGTTATTAGCTGAGCACTTGACAGTTTGTTCCACCCAGGAAATCTGGATGATGAATAGACAAGTGAACCTAACAACTTCAAAACTCAAGTCCTGATTTTTTGGCCTTTAAATCTATACTTCCCATATTTCCCCCAAACTCAGTAATGTTAGCAGCATTTATCCAATGCTAAATTTAAGAATTTTGCAGATATGCTTATTGCAAAGTTGTTTTGAACCACAAGATTGGTAGTTCAAGGTCACCAACTGCTCCTTGGAAACACTATACAGGGCCGTTGTGGGTCATAACTAACTTGACAGAGCTTAGCAACAAACAACACTTTACTGTACCAGACATCCACACCAGCAGGTAAAACTGCTTCACCACCTTTAAATTTCATCTAAAATACAATCTCATGACCCCACTGCTACAGGTTCAAGTCACTAACATCCTTTGCCTAGATTTGTAATAGTTTCTACCTATAAAGCCAAAGCCATTCTCTCAAAAACATCATTAATTAGCTCCAAATACTACTTAGTTTGATTTTCCAGTGCTGTATAAGCAGCATCACCAAAACAGATAGACTAACAAATTTAAACAATCATAATTTATTATTCTCTTTCAGGACTCTGGAATGAAATAGGCTCAGCTGGGGGATCCTGACTTGGGGGGTGTCCTCTTCTTGAGTACAGTGGAAATCATGATATGTGACTTATAAAACTAGGAAATAATAGACACACGACTTTCAAAACTGTCTGGCAACTTAAAATGGCTATACTGTTCAGCTCACTAAAACTAAAAGCAAAAATCCACCAAGGATCTATAATGGGGTCAGCAAACTGTGATGTGTGGGCCAATTTGGCCACTGCCTTTTTTTTTTCTTTCTTTCTTTCAATTTTACTAGAACATAGTAAGTCCATTTGTTTACATATTGTCTATGACTGCTTTTGCACTACAGTGACAGTTGACAGAATGACAGAGAGCATATGGTTTGTAAAATGGAAAATATTTACTGGACTTTTGCAGAAAAAGATTGCTAACACTGAACACTAATATGAAACAAAATCTTCTCTCCTCTTTCCTCTCTGAACTCAACTTCCTAGGATACACTTCCTCGCTTCTATTTACCCATATTCTGGTCACTGAGATGTTTCCTGTATCTGGAATGCTCTTCTTTCAGATATCCATTTGGCTCATTTCGCAACCTCTTTCAAGCATTTGCTCAAGTTTCACTGAGTTCTCCATTTTTAATCCACACTTTCCACTCCCACTCAATTTACAATGCTATACAGGGTTGTTATGAGTAGGAAGGGACTCGGTGGCACATAAACACCACCACAGCAGTGCTTATGAGTATAACATTCTCATGTGTTGTAAAATTAACTAACTTAAGATTTAGCATTCTTTGCCCCCACCAAAATCTGAGAAACAGCAGGGCATGGATTATTGTCTGCTTTGTTCACTGATGCTTCCCAGATTCTACAAAGTGCAGGCACATTATAGGTCCTCAGTAATAGAGTGTTAAATGAATGAAGACATGAATGCAGTGAATGACTGAATAGTAAAAGATGAATAAGTAAAGCTCATAGACAATAATACAAAATAAAATTTGTTAGGTGTTTGGGTTATACAACTTTTAAATAGAAGTGAATTAAAAGCTTTAACTAAGAGGGAAGCTCTTGGCGTTGGTACTGACTTCCTTTTGCCCAGGATGAAAGATGTTTTGAAAATCTTGGTGCTAACATTAGTTTAAGCTTATTCAATACTGTCATAGGAGGAAGAAAATCGTTTTGAGACCTCAGATTTTAATATTCTAATCCTTCACCTTCTGTCTGTATGAACTCATCCATCACTTTGGGAATAAAACTGAAAAGTGTACAAATTCATGATGAGGTGAGGGTTTTTATAGAGATTTTTTTTCTTTCCCTTCATATCTGAAAACAAAATAATGAAACCAGGAGAGGAGAGGAACCTGGATTTTTGTATTTCAACTTTCTATTTTTTATTATTAAGAGTATGTGATTTGAGTCACAGTAAAACTGAGTTCTAACCCTAATGCTGTAATTTTCTAGATGCTGTGTCCTTGGAAAGTTTCTTAAAGTTTCTAATCCTTAATTTTTTTTTTCCCTATCAATAAAGGAGCTCTGGTAGCATAGTGGTTATGAGTCGGGCTGCCAACCTCAAGATCAGCGGTTTGAAACTACCAGATGTTCCACACGAGAAAGATGAGGCGTTCTGCTACCATAAAGGTTTATAGCCTCAGAAATCCTGTGCAGGGTCACTATGAGTCAGAATCGACTCCACAGTACTTAACAACAACAACAACAACAACAATAAAATATGGACAATGATATCTATCTATCTATCTCATACAATGTATAGGAATTCAAATAAAATGAAAAGTATGCTAAATATACTACACTTGGTAAACAGCTTGTTCAGTAATGTGGTGGTTATGTACCACTGAGTTGGGTATGATTCATAGTGACCCTGCATAGGGTTTCCAAGGCTGAAAATCACTATGGGAGCAGAAAGCCTCATCTTTCTCCATGGAACAGCTGGTAGTTTTGAAATGCTGACCTTGAAGTTAGCAGACTGATTCGTAACCTCTCTGTTTCCAGCTATTTAAAATTAAATAGAAAATGCTCCAGTATCTATATTCAATATGAAAATATAACAGGGAAATTTCTGTTTTTCTAGGAGTGACATTAAAAAAAAAGTTGAACATCATACCTCATTTGGAGTAGAGTTCATTAAAATTAGACAGTTGTCCAGTGGCCAACACGTACATCAAAAAAGGTTAAGTGCATACACACGGACATGAGCTGAATTAACATGTTAAATGAAAGTCAGTTAAATGAGTTTGTCTTTCAATATTGAACACATGTTGACCATTTGAGCAAATAACTCTTCCCTATGTGTCAGAAAAATGAGACCTGTTGGCACAATAGGATAAATACTGGTCTACAAGGCGCAAGGTTGGCAATTCAAACCCACTAGCCAATCCTTGGAAGAAAGATGAGATTTTCTGTTTCTATAAAAATGTAAAAACTTATAGCCTCTGAAACCCTATATGAGTTGAAATCATCTTGATGACAATGAGTTTGGTTTTGAGTTTGTGTATCAGAAAATGAAGGAAGTTCAGGTGCAAATTTTTAGCAGTTGAATTGGCTAAAAATTCAGAGCATTTTGTTTGGTTTTGCTCTCTGCTTGCTTTGTTCTTTAATTTAAAACTTTTATATTACAAAAACTCTACCAGACAAAATAGTATTCCAGAAGGCTTAATTGTTCTCATGAGGAACCTGTACACAGACCATGAAACAGCAGTTTCAACAGAACAAGGAAACACTGAATGGTTCTGAACTACACAAGATGTGCACAAGGATTGTATTATTTTGCCATACTTAGTCAATCTCTAGTGAAGAAAGTGTTCAGTGAAGGCAGAGGAAATGAAACTGTAGGATTATTTCTTCAATTAAGTCACCTATCATGTGTTGTTGTTAGGTGCTGTTGAGTCACCTCCAACTCACAGCAACCGTATGTAAAATAAAATAATCGGTTTTGCACCTTCCTCACTATCAAGTTAGTCATAAGAGATCACTGTTCTAGTCACTGTGTCAATTCATCTTGTTGAAATTCTTTGTTTTTTGCTGATGTCTCATTCATCAATCATCTTGTCCTTCTCCAGGGATTAGCTCCTCCTGATAGCATGCACAAAATGTGTGAAATAAAATCTTGCTAAATTCACTTATAAGGGGCATTCTAGCTATACTTCATCCAAGACATCTTTGTACCTTCTTGTGGACTATTCAATATTATTCATCAATAATTTACAAGCATCAACTCTTTTTCAGTTCCCTTACTCTTTGTCTAGCTTTTGCACGTACATGAGGTGACTGAAAAATCCATGGTTGGAGCAGGTATACCTTAGTTGTCTTTGTTTTTCAACACTTTAAAGAAGTGTTTTGCAGGAGTTTTGTCCAATGCAATACATATTTTCATTTATTGACTGCTGCTTCCAGAGGCAACCAGTTGACAGTGAATCCAAGTAACATGAGATCTTTTGACTACAGTCTTTTCACTTTATCATGATGCTGCTTATTGGTCCAGTTGTGAGGAGTTTTGTTTTATTTCTGTGGAAGTGTGGTCTTTGATGTCCATCATTAATTGCTTCTAGTTTTTTTTACTTTCGGCAAGTAAGCAGCAGCATCTGTATATTACATGTTGTTAATGAGTCTTCTTCCAATCCTGATGCCACATTTTTCTTTATACAGACCAGCTTCTCAGATTTGCTCAGCATACAGACTGAATAAATATGATGAAAAATTCAACCCTTGTACACACCTTTTAAAATTCAAAACCCTTTGGTGTTCCCTTGTTCTGTTGAAACAGCTGTCTCTTGGTCTGTGTACAGGTTCCTCAGGAGAACAACTAAGTGTGCTGGAATACTCATTCTTCAGGATGTTGTACATAGCTTGTCATAGTCCATATAGTCAAAAGCCATTATGTAGTCAATAAAGCACAGCTAAACATCTTTCTGGTATCCTCTGTTTTCAGCCAAGATCCATCTGATGTCAGCAATGATATCCCTTGTTCCATGTCCTCTTCTGAATCTGGCTTGAACCTCTGGAAGTTCTCTGCCAATGTATGGTTGCAGTCATTTTTGTACTATCTTTAGTAAAACTTAATTCACATGGGTTATCAAGGATATTATCCAATTATTTTTTGCATTCTGTTGGGTCCCCTTTATTTGGAATGGGCATAAACACAGAGCTCTTCAAGTCAGTTGGCCAGGTAGCTGTCTTACAAATTTCTTGGAATAGATGAGTGAGTGCCTCCAGTGCTGCAGCAGTTTGTTGAAGGATTTCAATTTTTATTCCATCAATTCTGGAAGCTTTGTTCTTTACCAATGACTTCAATGGACCTTGGACTTCTTCATTCAGGATCACTGGCTCTTGATCATATGCTAACTGTTGAAATAGTTGAATACTGACCACGTTTTGTTGTTGTTGTTTGTTTTGTTTTGTTTTGGTACAGTGACTCTGCATATTCCTTCCATCTTCTTTTGATGCTTTATCATTCAGTATTTTGACCATAGAATCCTTCAATGCAGCAACTCAGGATTTGAATTTTTCCTTAAGTTCCCTCAGCTTGAATAATGCTGAGCGTGTTCTTCTGTTTAGGTTTTCTAACTCGAGGATTTGGAACATTTCGTTATAGTATGTAACTTTGTCTTTTCGAGCTGACCTTTGAAATTTTCTGTTCAGATTTTGTACCTCCTTACTTATTCCATTTGCTTTAGTATCTCTACACAGGAGACCAATTTTCAGAGTGTCTTCTAACATTCACTTTGGTCTTTTTTGTCTTTCTTAACCTCTTAATGAATTTTTGCTTTCTTCCTGTGTGATGTTCTTGATATCATCCCACAACTCTTCTGATCTTCCGTCTTCAGTGTTTAATGTATCAAAGCTGTTCTTCAAATGATTTCTAAATTCAGGTGGGATATATTCAAGGTCATATTTTGACTCTCCTTGACTTGTTTTCATTTACTTCAGTTTCAGCCTGAATTTGCATAGGAGAAATTGATGGTGTGTTCTACAGTCTGCCCCTGACCTTGTTTTGGCTGCTGATATGGAGCTTTTCAACCATATCTTTGCACAGATGTAGTCGGTTTGATTTCTGTGTATTTCACCTGGTGAGGTCCATTTTCTACACTCATCTTTTATGTTATTTTTAAAAGGTACTTGCAATGAAGAAGTCACTGGTCTTACAATATTCTATCATGCAGTCTCCAGCATCGTTTCTACCACCAAGGCCATATTTTCCAACCACTGATCCTTCCTGTTTGTTTCCAACCTTTACATTTTAATCAATAGTGATTATCACCAATACATCTTGATTGCATAGTTGACCAATTTCTTCAATTTCATCCTCACTGGCTTTAGTGGTTGATAAATAAATCTGAATTAATAGTATTAACTGGTCTTCCTTGTAGGTGTGTGGATATTATCCTATTGTGGACTGTGTTGTACTTCATACCTGATGCTGATAGTCTTTCTGATGATGAATGTGGTACAGTTCCCCTTCAGTCTGTCATTCCTATCATAGTAAACCATGTGATTGTCAGATTCAAAATGGCCAATACCAGTCCATTTCAGCTCACTAATGCCTAGGATGTTGATATTTTTATGTTCTGTTTCATTTTTTACACTTTCCAATTTTCCTACATTAATAATTTGTACCTTATTAACATAACTAAGGGTGTCCATTCAAAAATGGGATTCTAACAGCATTGTTGCTGTTGTTAAGTGCTGTTGAGTTGGTCCTGACTCATAGGGACACTGTATTGGGTTTCTAAGAAACAGATCACAGGCTTGATCCACTGACCTTGCAGGAAGCACTTCAGTGCCAAACTTCAATTACAATATAGACATTAGGATATAAAACGTACTTTGGTTGTTGGTGTTGTTGTTAAATGCCGTAGAGTTGATTCTGACCCATAGCGACCCTGTATAGGGTTTCCAAGGAGCAGCTGGTGAGCTTGAACCACCAACCTTGCAGTTCAAACAACTTTGCAGTCTGACGCATTAACCCACAGCAGGAGTCAGCTTAATCTATAACATTCCACCCTCTGGGACCCCAAAATTCACATTCTTATTATATGAGAACACATTCATGCCATTATAATTTCCCCAAACTCTTTAAAATTCAAGTCCAAAATCTCATTTTCTGAATCATCTATATTAAATTTCAGTGAGATTTTACCCGTATTCCACACTGAGGTAAAGTTCCTCTTCATCATGCTAGGATGTGAAATCTAGAATACAAGTTATCTACTTCCTTGGCACAATGGTGAAGGCACAAGATAGACATTTCCATTACAAATGGAATAACTTAGATGGAAATAGAGGCTAACTGGTACTTGGTTGTTGCTAGGTGTCATCCAGTTTCCACTCAAAGCTACACTTTGTACAACACAATGAAACACTGCCCGATCTTTGTTATCCCTATGGATTTTGCTATGGTTGGCCCCACTGTTACTATCACTGTGTAAGTCCATCTCATTGAAAGTCTTATTCTCCTTTGATGACTCCCCACTTTACCAAGCAAACTGTCCTTCTCTAGAGAATTTTTCTTCCTGAGAATATATCCAAAGTATGAGAGAAAAAGTCTCACCATACTGACTTATAAGGAGTAGTCTGGTTGTACTTCTTCCGAGAAAGATTTGTTTGTTCTTCTGGAAGTCCATGGTACTTTCAATATTCTTATTCAACACCACAATTCAAATGCGTCAATTCTTCTATCATCTTCCGTATTCATTGTCCAACTTTCACATGCATATGAGACAATGGAAAATGCCATGGCTTGGGTAAGGGGCATCTTAGACCTCAAACTGACATCTGTGCTGTTGAACACTTTAAAAAAGGTCCTTTGCAGCAGATTTACCTAACACAATATGTCATTTGATTTCTTGGCTGCTGCTTCCATGAGTGTTGATAGTGAATCCAAGCAAAATGAAGTGCCTGACAAATTCAATCTTTTCTCCACTTATCATTATGTTATTTATTTGTCCAGTGGTGAGGATTTTTGTTTTCTTTACATTAGGTGTAATACCAAAGTCTGTGGTCTTTGATCTTCATCAGTAAGTATTTTAAGTTCTCTTTTCTTTCAGCAAGTAAGGTCATATTATTTGCATACTGCAGGTTGTTAATGAGTCTTCCTTCAATCCTCATGCCAGGATTTTCTTCATATAATCTAGTGTCCAAATTATTTGCTCAATAAGCTAATTGAATAAACATGGTGAAAGAATACAAACCTGGTGCACACCTTTTAAACCATTCAGTGTCCTCTTATTCTGTTCAAATGACTGCCTCTTGGTCTATGTGCAGGTTACTCATAACCACAATTAAGTGTTTCAAAATACATATACTCTGTAATGTCATCCACAGTTTGTCATGATCCACATAGTCAAAAGCCATTGCACAGTCAGTAAAGCAGAGGTAAGCATCTTTCTGATATTCTCTGCTTTCAGCCAAGATCCATCTGATGTCAGAAATGATATGCTTTGCTCCATGTCCTCATCTGAATCCTGCTGGAACTCCTGGCACTTCCCTGTCTACGTACTGTTGCAGATATTTTTAAATCATCTTTAGTAACAATTTACTTGCATATAATATTATGATATTGTCCACTGATCTCTACATTCTGTTGGGTTACCTCTCTTTGGAACGGGCACAAATATGGGTCTTTTCTAATCAGTTGGCCAGTTAACTGTCTTCCAGATTTCTTGGCATACATGAGTGAATGCCTCCAATGCTGCATTAGTTTATGGAAAGATGTCAATTTGAAAACCATCAATTCCTGGAAGCTTGTTCTTTGCATTGTCTTCAGTACCACTGACTCTTGATCATATGCTATATCTTGAAAGGGTTGCATATCGACCATTTCTTTTTAGTACAGTGACTCTGTGTATTCCTTCCATCTTTGTTTATATGTTCTGCATCTTTCAATATTTAGCTCTTGTTGTTGTTGTTTCTAAGTGCCGCTGAGTCAGTTCTGACTCATAATGACTCATAGTGACCGAGGAGCACCTGATGGGTTTGAATTGCTGACCTGCAATATTACAAATCGAGGCTTGAATATTTTCTTCAGTAATTTCAGCTTAAATACTGAGTGTGTTCTTCTCTTTTGGTTTTCTAACTCCAGGTCACTGCACATTTCAGAAAGAGGTGGCAGTTGTACAGTATTTTTGATGCAGTAATTGCCACATAATTTGACACAATAAATGGCTAGTTGCATAGTATTTGAATTTCATATCAATAAAAATAATTAAAATTAATGTATTGATTACTAAATCACATTTGTTCATTTTTTTTAAAATGAAGTAGAATCTCAAAGAACAATCTACTATATGCAAACTGTGTAGTGCTTAAACCATACAAGTACCTGACTAGCTTAAGCTTCTTCACAGCATAGAGACCTCAGAGTATTCACACTTCTTATAGGGCAGCTGGTTTGCCCAGAGCAAGCATTCCAGATGAGATAAATGAAAGCTGACAATTATCTTAAAGTTTTATACACTGGCCTTATCACACTTTATTGATAAAGCACTATGGAACCTAAATAAATACATAATTAAAAATAAAAAAGAAGACATGTGGCCAGCTTAGGGTTAAGGAGCAGGAAAATACAATGGGGCTTCAAAAAGTCTGTGGAAAAATTCTGCAACTTTTAATTCCATCTTTCCATGATCTTTGTGAAGACCCTTTATAAATGCTACCTTTCAATACACAATCAGAAAGAAGTTTTAGCAGACAACTTAATCTGCACTTCTACTCACGAAGGCTTCCCAGTTTGATTTGACATAATGATGGATTTGACAATTTGACAAATAAAATAGAAGGAAAGGAAACAACACAATACACAGTAGCCATAATTACATTTTCATTTTGGTTTCTATTCTTGATTACTATACATGTAGTGGAGTCCTGCTGTGAAGCTGTGGAATACAGCCCTGGACCACAAGGTCAGTTTCAACCACTAGCTGCTCCTTGGAAACCCTATACAGGGTCACTATGCATTAGAACCGACTCGATAGCATTTAGCAACATACATGTAATAAACAACCTATCCAAGAAATAAATCCCTGTAATTGGTTTCTGTGATGAGCATCAATGGGTTTATCTTTAGCTATAAAACATACATTTTTTTTTTCCTTAGAAACAATGAAACACCCATTTGTGGAGAGAAAATTATAAGCAAAGGAATTTTGATCAGCCTTCATGAGTTAGTATTAATAAATGAAGTTGATATAAGACCTGTGAGTGGTATGTGCTAACAGAAAGAAGAGAGATGCTTTGAGTACAACTCAAAGATTACTTTGCTAAGCAGTTATTTAAAAAACAGAGAATGAATGGCATTACAACACAGTTTGTCTGCATAATAGAATAAATGCCTTGAATCTTCATTAAAAGAGAAAAGATAGAGAAAAGAATAATTGGAATGAATATATTTCAACACATATACAAAAACCTTTGCAAAATTTTACTAAAACAGAAATTATATTGAATTATTTCCTCATTTAAGTCAAAAACAAAAGGGAGTAAATCATTTAACAAAATAAAATTTAAAGACCACAAGGAAATCCAAATTGCTTTCACTGTTTGGGGGTTAGTTCTGAGAACAGAGTCATAAGTGCCTTTAAAAACAACCACAGATGAAATGGTAATAGAAGAGTATATCCAGATAGCCCTCACCAGAAGATAGGATTTTTCCTACCTAAAGAAGAGGAAATTTATAAAAATCATGATACCACCACAGTTGAGACAAGAATGTATTTTGAAATATACTTATTTCAAAATACAAATAGAGTATGTTGGCTCTACATAAAAATATATTATCAGTGTTTGGATATTACACGTTCCTGTGCAGTTCCAAAGAAAGTTGTGCAGTAGAATTATAGCTGATGCAGACACTCTGCTTTAAAGATCAGATTTTGATCAACTGGAAGAAGAAATCAAGGAGATTCTGCATTATGTCAATGAACTCTTGTACATGAAAATGACCAGTTGCATATTAAGTACTCAGTGTCAAAACTTCATGTGGACCTTTGTGAAGCACTACAATAAATCCAGCAACAAAGGCAAAACGGGCAGAACACACATCTTCACTTAACCACTTTTCAGTTTCTTAGCCTGGGGAAGAGGGATTAACAATCAGCACTAGGAAAGAAGGCATTGTATGTAATACTTAAACGCCATTCATAGTTTCTGGTTGTTGTTATTAAGCAGGTTCTCCCAGCAACCATCTATCTATAGGGTTTCAGAGGAGCAGCTGGTGGGTTTGTGCGGCCACACCTGGGGTTCACAGTCTAGTGCTGCCTCCTACAGCACTGCACCAATCCTTTCAGACGTGGTGTTGTTATTGCTGTTAGCTGTTATTGAGTAGGTTCTGACAACTCATGGAGACAGGAATAATCCGTCCTCCACCATCTTCATGCTCATGAGTATATTTCAGTCTATACTGAGGTTATAGTGCACTGCCTTCCAACTTGGGCATTCAGCTTACAACACGATGCGTATATATGTTGTTGTTAAGTGTCATCAGGTTGGTTTGTACCCAAGCGACCCTGTATAGGGTTTCTGAGGTCCAGCTGGAGATCTTGAAGTGCCAACCATGCATATCAAACTGATTTTGCAGTACAACTAATTAACCCACAGGGCCACAAAAGCAGTCGTGTGTGTGTGTGTGTGTGTGTGTGTGT
>NW_006408639.1:1587253-1595077 GCF_000296735.1 Chrysochloris asiatica | reverse complement strand
GAACCGCTGACCTTATTAAGGTCCGCAGCCCGATTCGTAACCACTACGCTGTTTGGAAACCACAATGCACTATCCTTCTGTTGTTAGCTGCCCTGGGGTTTGTTTTGAAAGGTGGTGACATTGTGTGCAGTAAAAAAAAATGTTGGCCCATCTTGGGTGCAAGACACATCCAATATGTTCGAGTCTACTGTTGTAGTTCTTGTGCCGATCTTACTGAGATTTTCCCACACCCTCATTGGCCCACTACTCACCAACCAATTACTTTCAGTATGTTCAAAGCAAGTGAGTCAAAGTTCCATAAGGTTAGCAATGGCTAATTTTAGGAAGTGTATCTTATTTGCTAGTTTGTCTTAACCTAAAAGTTCAGTTAAAATATACCTGTCATGTGTGGCTCTACTGGTATTTGAAGTATCATTGGCATAGTTTTCAGTATCATGTTACTCCTCTAAAACAAGTAAATAATCTTTGAGTTGGAATAATGAGTTGAGGAGTGTATGACAAATCCTAATTAAATAATTTTATTAGATAACTCAGTAATATTCAACTTCAATTGAATATAGCTGAATACAAGATTTGAATAACTAATGACTGTGGAATGTCCCTTTACCAACTTTAACCCAATAATTCTGAAGCAGAACTTTTCATCTTCCACCTGAAAGCAAGCTGTTGTGTTTTTTTTAATACATGTCCAGTATTTCAACAAATATCCTGATCTCTAAGTAATGAATCCTCAAACCATTTGTTCTGCCTATCATATTATTCATTAAATGTGGTGATTCCTCTTCCATAATTTCTCTTATAATCTATTATTTATAATGTCTATCACATATATACCTCCCCTCTCTTAAATGTTCTACTAATTCTTACCATGAAGTTCCTTCTGTAGGTTTCTTATCAGCAAATTTTCTCCTATCTGTGTTTTCCATACTCAGCATTATGTGATATGTTGGGAAATACGTTCCATGTATATATTATTCATTCTATTGCTCCTAATTCTATACAAGTAGAATTCAGGCTTACCTTTGTTTAAGGAAAAAACAAAATCAAAAATCAAGAAAGCTCTGCCATCATTTCCTCTCTTTAATTCCAGGAACCTTTTATTTAGACTGTTTTGATACTATGTTACTCTCCTTACTGTTTTGGTCTCTTTAATTTATTATTCATTTTCCCTTTCCTGCTTTCTTTTATCTCGATGTAAATTTTCACCTTTCTAAACTAGACTGAACAATTCTTCTGGTTAAGGACTCTCCAGCTTATTATATTGTATTTCTCCACAGCATCTATCAGCGTATATTACTAAATAAAGCCTCAATAAATATGTTGATTTATACTACAGTTGACTTATCAGCAAGAGCATTGATTTTCTAATTAAATTAATTGCTCCCTGTACATGACGTAAGAATTCCATTTGAGCAACTAGGACCTAAAAACAGAAAGAGAACAATTTCATCAGATGCTTAATAACAAAACTGAATATAGTTTGGTGGTAATATATTTCAACTTGCACAGCTCTCAGGATTCAAATGCAGGTGTAACTCTAAAGTGCTGTTCTGATTCTGTGCACACTAAATAACACAAAGCAAGGCCAGGCATGTTCTTTTAAACATTATACTTGGGAAGTGTCAATTGCTGTCGAGTCTATTTTGACTTATAGTGACTTCCTATCATGAGTCTTAAGGAGCTCTGGTAGCGCAGTGGTTATGAATCAGGCTGCTATCCTCAGGGTCAGCAGTTCGAAACTACCAGCTGCTCCACCAGAGAAAGATGAGACTTTCTGCTCCAGTAAAGATTTACAGCCTCAGAAATCCTGTAAAGAGTTGCTATGAGTCGGAACCGACTCCATGGCACATAACAACAACAATAAATCAGGAGTCTTGGTGTGGCACTGTGGGTTAATGAACCAGACCGCAAAGCCATTTGTACTGCAAGGTCGGTGGTTCAAGCTCACCAGCTGTTCCTTGAAAATCCTATACAGGGTCTCTATGGGTCAGATCTGACTGGATAGCACTTAACAATAGTGCTTTCAAGGAGTGACTAGTGGATTTGAACCACCAACCTTGTAGTTAGCAGTCTATTGCTTATACTACAGTGCCATACCAAGACTTCAACCTTTGGAAATTGTTAACATAAAATACAAAGTGGCTTTTTGTGAAAGCAGAATCTCAATTCAGATGTGACTTTCAAGAATGTTTTCTCTTTAAATACTCAGGTCACCAAATTAGTGGGGGTTTTTTTTCCCTTTTTTTTTTTTTTTTTTAGCTAAGAATGACCCATTAACTGTGCCTTTATAACTGAGTCATAAGGAGTTCTGATAGTGTAGTGTGTTATGAGTTTGACTGCTAACCACGAAATTAGCAATTCAAAATTACCAGCCACTTCGAGGGAGAAAGATGAGACTTTCTGCTCACATAAAGATTTACAGACTTGGAAACCTATATAAGGTTTCTGTAAGTCAGAAGTGACTCCATGATACACAACCACCGCTACCACCCCCACAATAAGAAGGCAGTGGTTCAGTAACGTAACTCTCCACTTTCATACCAGGGACTCAGGCTTGATTTGTAACCAAAGCACCTCATGTGCAGCCACCACACATCTGTTATTGGAAGCTTACATGTTGTTCTGCTGAAAAACTTCCATCTGAGCTTCCAGACTACTACACACAATTGTTGTTGTTGCTGGATGCTGTTAAATTGTTTCTGAGCCATAGTGAGCCGATGTATAACAGAATGAAACACAGCCTGGTCCTTTGCCATCATCACAGTTGCTGCTATGCTTCGGCCCATGGCTGCTGTCCCTGTGCTAATCCATCTCATTGGGTGTCTCCCTGCTTTACATACTCTCTGCTTTACAGACTGCTTCTTAGTAATCTATTTCCCAAATTCAGCCAATGAAAACGCCATAGTTCACAACTATCTGATCTGCAACTCATTTGGGGAATGGAACAAGACTTGACAGTGATTCATTCCATTATGTATGGGATTACAATGAGTAAGAGGCCAAGATGATGGTATCTAATGGCAACAGCAAAAGCCTTGCATACAATAAAAGGAAAAGGCTTTCTTTTTTCGCTCTCATTAAATGAAAGGTTATAAGATTTAGCAATATTCTGAAAGAAAATTTTGGCCTTTGCACATATTTGCCATACTTTTTGAGAAATTATAGTAGATTGTAAAGTGCATTTTATATTAATTTAAACGACGTTTCTCAGAACATTTATAATAATTGTATTTTCTAAATAGGTGTTCAGTATACAGCAATAAGTTTAACACCAAAAAAATCATTTTGATAAACAGAGGTAAACAAATTCAGTCTGAAAAAGAATAAAACCTGCAATTAAATTTCAGCTGATAATGAGGTCTTTAACAACTATTGGTACACAGTTATACAGAAACAAAAGGCAAAAATTCATATTAACTCAGCATCTAATGATAATTAACATGCTTTTAGGAAAATGTAAAATAATATTCCCTTATTGAAAAGAGTTAAATGAACTTCTTTATGAAATATGTTTAAATTTTCCTTTTAGTACTCAGATTTTAATGAAATGCAGATCACTGCAATTGTTCATGTTAAATAACATCTGGGATTTTGCTTTAATCAATTAAATTGGGTTAAAATATTACATTTTTAGTGCTAGCTTAATAGCTTAAAGAGGTATTAAACACTTAATTATTAACATTGACATGAAAGAATTGGAGATATTTCTTAGATGATTTCAGCATTAAAAGGTTCTTCGGAGTGAAGTTCACATGCCAGAGAAAAGCAGATATAACTGGTCAACTTTAAATTTCTACTTTTTGATTTTATCATTTTTACTTTAATTGAAAGGAACTAATGAAATGTAGATATAAATGATATAGACATAGAAGTGGATGCACATTAGGGAAGGAAATCATTCACAGAGGGATAGATCTTTGATAGGGTAAATACTAATGAATAGTGTCATAGATTTAAAGTAAGGGAATCCTGGTGTGGTGCGCTGTAGGGTAAATACTGGGCCACAAGGTCGGTTTGAACCACAAGGTCAGCAGTTTTAAGTCATCAGCTGCCCCTCAGAAACCTCATACAGGGTGGCTATGAGTAGGAACCAATTCCACAGCAACTAACAACAAACAACAGATAGGTCCAGTATGATATTTCAGTAATGTAAATTTTGACTGTACATTGTGATGTATAAATTGTTATTTCAGGTCCTTTGAAAAGAACAATGAACAGCATCTCATGAAGCTTATACTCTACTAGAAATAAATTTGTTAAGTGCCATTAAAGAGTTTCGACTCCTAGCGACCCTTTATAGGGCTCCTGACAAATGCTTAAAGGGAAATAAAAGATTGTAATGGCGCAAAGAGAACAAAAAGGATTCCATGTTAAGAGGTGATACAGCAGACAAATGTTTAATACCTAGCTGAAAAAAAAAAATCTTGAGTTGCTCAGTTGTACCACTGACCATTTCCAATGGTGTGAAATAGTCACAGCATGACTGATATAAAGCTATTAATATGACACCCTTGAATACAGAGCTGGGAAGGACATGCATCATCAGCTTTAGTAAGGTTGCCCATGCTGACTCCAGAACACCACGGATACATCTAATTTAGGTCTGATAGTCAGAAAAGCCTTCCCTGGGGAAGTAATGTTTAAGCTAAGATCTGATGGATAAGAAAAAGTCATGTGTAGAGCAAGAGAAACTGTATTCTGGGAAGAGAAAAGAACTATCACAAAGCCTCAAAGCCAGTACAAGCTTGGATTACTACTGGAAGAACAGAAAGGAGACCAGCGCGTCTGCAGCACAACAAGTCAAAGAGAACACAAAATGGGATTAGAAAGGAAGTCAGAAGCTTTCATGTAGAGCCTTGTAATAGAGAATATAGCATCTGGCTGGGATGGGATTGGAAGATTTATTAATTGTCTGCATTGTCTTGATATAAAATTCCCACTGCATTTATTCTGTTCAACCCAGAGTAAAGAATTTATTAGAAAGGGAGAGAGAGATCTGGACTCACAGGGAAATATGAGAAAATGCTTGAAATAAAGTTATTTTTAGAAAGTAAAAAACATGTAAACATAACAAACTATTTATCGTGGAGTCCAAATTCATAATTTACTTTTAGCTAGTCTGCCTTTTGTCTGCTATAGCCTAGTACTACTGATTTTCATCCTGCCACTACTGTCATTTCTAGAAAGTGATTCTAACATATGAAAGCAAAATAACCTAAAACGACTTCCCAAGATCTTGACCTAAGAGCTTATATATAAAATAAATGTTTTTAAAATTGTGGCTATAATGGCACATAACAGCAGAGCATTAGGTATCATGGACATAATATCTGGCAAATAAAATGTTATAGACTCCAAGGGAACTGTAGATATTTCTAACTCTATTCAAAAAATGTCCTGTAACTCTAGATAGAATACCCCTGGGCTATAGACAAGCACAGATGGTATTAGTGTTTATTAGATCCATGAAGGTTGCTTTTAAAAATATATTTGATAAACACTGAAGTTCTGCTAACACGACCAGAACATGGAGGTCAGAAACAACAATGCAAAATAGATATTCATTGTCGGTGGGGTAAAATATATTTTTATTAACAATGTCTAAAGGTAACTATTTGATAAAAACACATAAAACATTAATTTTAGTCTGCATTATGAAATCAGTTGCAGTGTAAGTTTGAAAATCCATTGAATTGTTATTAAGCTTCCGCTCTTCTAGGATTGGTTCTAGAATAGCAAGCTGAATATGATACTACACATTGCCTTCAATTCATAGTTTAATGGGGGAAATCAATATATAAACACAAGGCAAACACACAAACAAAACTCGAAACACAGTTAATTGTGATCATTTCCCACGTTGAGACATAAAAGAGTATCCTTGAGCAAAAAGGAAGAGAAAGAAAAGGGATTTGGCCCATAAATTGAATGATTAGTGCTACTTGCCATTAGGGAGGTAGAGGATGGAGTTTTGTATATTGTTAAGTACAACTGAGTAGGTTCCATCTCACAGCAACCTGTACAGGGTTTCCAAGGAATGCCTGGTGGATTTGACCAACCAATTTTGTGGTTATAAGTCCACTGATTATCCTACAATGCCAATGCTAAGCTATAAACTATGTGCATCAATCAAGAAGAAGAAGGTGTCGAAGAAATAAATTTGACCATTTCAATTTATATAGTATGCTGTGGTAAAAGTTTGGATTTCTTCATAATTTTAAAATTTTTGTTTTGAAGTGTCTAAGATTAACAACTTGAAAAACAGCAGAGAGATTCCTACATACTCTTCACTAGAGTTTCCAGCATTGATTATAATCGGTATATCCAAAGACCATTATCAAAATCAGGACACTGACATTGGGTCAGTATCATACAATAGACTACAAACCTTATTCTTATTTCACCAGCTTTAAAAAGCACTACTCCTCACTCAGTTGGTGTATAGTTCTATGGCAAAAATTTTTTTTCAGTTTTTATTGCGAATTGAGTGAAAGTTTACATGGCAGATCATCAATTTTATATTCAACAAAGCATATACTTTGTTTCACTACAACAATTATAATCCCCTCCATGTACCATCAATTAACAGTATTTCTCTCTATTCATTTTAGTTCCTTCCCCCCTCCCTTTAAAAAAAAATACTCACACATATATAATTTACACCACCAAAGGACACATGTTGCAAGTCTGCCTCCTGGCCAACAGCTCTAAGTTCCTCTCTTTCCATGCATCTAGAGTCCTCAGCTGCTCCCTCTCTCCATGTCCCCATCTCTGCCTCCATCTCTGGTGTCACTGCTTCTCTGGATAAGGTCTCACATTCCACTTGTGCTCTTCTCCCTTGAAGGTCCTAGGGTCCTCTATTTTGGGATTATAAAATTAGCAACTCCCCCATTTGTGTTACAAAACTTCTACCTTTACAATTGTGACAGTCACAATTAGTTATATAACAATTATTCACTTTGAATCATAAGAATCTTATCCCCATCTCTTTTTACCAGACCCATCTAGACAAGATGAAGACTATTTAGTGTAGACTCTATTTTGCCCCACACACTCTTAAACTAAACTCGCACTTGAAACCTTATAAGCCAGTCACTTCATGCTTTTATCACTCAGTCATTTTTGGTAGCTAATGTCTAAGTTGTCCGTCCCTATGTACCCTGTGTACACAGTGGATAGCACTGACACTTGATGTGAAGACTCCTTCCCTCTCTGTTAGCATTTAGAGCTACTACTTCCATGAGTATTGGTAAAGTTTGTCTTATTGTAGCAATTTACTGTAATTTCCTTTATCAAAAAAATTGATTGATTGATTGTAATCTTCCTTTAGTTGAGTTCTGATTATCAAGCCATCGAAGACAGGACAAATGGGTACTATGTGCAAGTTTGGGTGTTCTTGTGCATCTCCCCTCACATCATATCAGCTGTATGCTTCACTCTCAGCTCTAACCCTCTGTGGCTATGTCCTTGTCCATGAGCTCAGGTGTCTCCAGGTCCCACACTTTGGACCAACCAGCCCTTTCTCTTCTCTCTCTCATCTCCAGGTCAACAGGAGTCTATGGGACGTGGTTGAACTCAGCCCATTTCTTCATTGCTGCCTTTCCCCCTCTTCCAGTCTCCAGTAGACCACTGTGGTCGCCAGCAAGCTTACACACCTACTTGAATGTTCCTTTTGAGTTTCAGTCTTTGAGGGGAGTTTGTCCTGAAGGGCCTTGATATCTTGCCTTGATGGCTTCATGACAAACAACTTCCTTATTCTTGTAGTAGCCAGTCATGCTGACATTTCTGTTTTGGGTTTTTACTGATGATCATACTTTGAAGATA
>NW_006408639.1:1585896-1586890 GCF_000296735.1 Chrysochloris asiatica | reverse complement strand
ATTTCCTCTCTTCAGACTATGCCTCGATCCCTCTATCACAGAGCTCTGTTGTTCCAAGGTTGAGCATGCATCACTATTTACCTCTGTCCCATTTAGCCCATGCAAACCTGTCTCAGTGTTCCCCAACCTAACTTGTTCTTGCACCCCCTACTCCTTCTTGAGTATTGTCTTCACCACCACCCAAACTAAGATGTGTCTGCCCCCTACCCTGTGCTCTACTGTCACCTCCCTCCAACTTCCCTAAAACCCTCCACTGCACTCCAACCAGTAACCAAAAAACAATTATTTTTTTTTTTCCCCTTTTAGTATGGGTATCTTTCCTTAAGCATTTACAATAATAGTCTTATGTAATATGTGTTATTTTGTAACTGACTAATTTCACTCAGTCCTCAAGGTCCATCCGTGTTATGTAGTGGCTGACAGCTTGTTATTATTCAAAGTAGCATAATATTCCATTGTGTGTATGCACCAAAGTTTGTTGATCCATTCTTCCATACACGGGCACTTACGCTGTCTCCATCTTTTTGCTATTGTAAATAGTGCTGCTATGAATGTTGGTGTGCATGTATCTATTCGAGTTATGGCTTGTATTTCTTGTGGATATATACCTAGTAGAGGAATTTCTGGATCATATGGTATTTCTATTTCCAATTTTCTGAGGAAGTGCCATATTGTTTTCCAGAGTAGTTGGGCCATTTTGCATTCCCACCAGCAATGTAGGAGGGTTTCAGCCTCTCCACATCCTCACCAGCATTTATTGTCCTCTGCGTTTTTGAACTTTGCTGTTGTTGCTGGTGTGAGATGATATCTCATTGTTGGTTTGATTTGCATCTCTTTAATGGTTAATGACCGTGAACATTCCTTCATATGTTTGTTGGCTACCTGAATGTCTTCCTTAGTGAAGTGTTTCTTCATGTACTGTGCCCATTTTTTAATTTGGATTGTCTTTTTTTTTTTTAGTGTTTTATTGTGAATTATATGATAGTTTACATGG
>NW_006408639.1:1579381-1580694 GCF_000296735.1 Chrysochloris asiatica | reverse complement strand
GCCATCGAGTCGGTTCTGACCCATAGCGACCCTGTATAGGGTTTCCGAGGGTGTAAATCTTTACGGGAGTAGAAAGCCTCATCTTTCTCCCGCGGTGCAGCTGGTAGTTTCAAACCGCTGACCTTAAGGTTCGCAGCCCGATTCGTAACCACTACGCTACCAGAGCTCCTTTATATCTCTGTATAGGTCCTTTATATCTCTGGTTAAATTTATTCCTAAATTTATCATCCTTTGGGTGGCTATTGTAAATGGTATTGTTTTCCTAATTTCCTTTTCAGCATTTCATTATTAGTATAGAGGAATCCAGCTGAGTTTTTTATGTTGGTCTACCCTGCCACTTTGCTGAATCTTCCAATGAGATCCAGTAGCTTTTTTTGCTGAGTCTTTGGGACTTTCTAAGTATAGGATCATGTCATCTGTAAATAGATAGAGTTGTACTTCCTCTTTGCCAATAGGGATGCCTTTAATTTCCTTATCTTGCCTTAAGGAGCTCTGGTAGTGTAGTGATTATTAATCGGGCTGCTAACCTCAGAGTCATCAGTTCGAAACTACCAGCTTTTCCATGGGAGAAAGATGAGGCTTTCTGCTCCTGTAAAGATTTACAGCCTCGGAAATCCTATACAGGGTTGCTATAAGTTGGAACCAACTCCACAGCACATAACAAAAACAACAAGACTTCCAGCACAATATTGAATAGGAATGGTGATAAAGAGCATCCTTGTCTGCTACCTGTTCGCAAGGGGAAGGCTTTCAGTTTCTCTCCAATGAGAGTGGTATTAGCTGCTGGTTTTGTATATGTGCTCTTAATTATGTTGAGGAATTTCCCTTCAATTCCTACTTTGTTGAGTGTTGTTATCAGGAATGAATGTTGGATTTTGCAAAATGCCTTTTCTGCATCAATTGATATGATCATGTAGTTCTTTTCACTTTTCTTATTTATATGGTGGGTTACAATGATTGTTTTTCTAATGTTGAACCATTCTTACATTCCTAGTATAAATACCACTTGATCATGTTATATTATTTTTTGATGTGCTGTTGTATTTTGTTGATGGCTAGGATTTTATTGAGAATTTTTCATATGTTCATTAGGAATATTGTTCTATGATTTTCTTTCTTACTGATGTCCTTCCCTAGTTTGGGTATGAAGCTATGCTTGCTTCATAAAATGTATTAGGGAGTTTTCCATCCTCTTCTATATTATGGAATAATTTGAGTAGAATTGGTGACCGCTCTTTCCTGAATGTTCGGTAGAACTCACCAGGGAAGCGATCTGGACCTGGAAATTTTTTTTTGTTGGGAGGGTTTTTTAA
>NW_006408639.1:1578111-1579138 GCF_000296735.1 Chrysochloris asiatica | reverse complement strand
CTCTAGATTTTCAAATTTATTAGAGTACAACTCTTCATAGTAATTTGTTATTATCTTTTTTATTTCTATTAGTTCTGTTGTGACACCACCCATGTAGTTTCTTATGTTTGTTATTTGTGTCTTCTCCTTCTTTTCTTTTGTTAGGTTTGCCAATGGTTTGTTGATTTTTTGAATTCTTTCAAAGAACCAGATTCTTGTCCTGTTTCTATAGTTTTTTTCTGTTTTCGATCTCATTTATTTCTGCTCTAATCTTTATTAATTCTTCTGTTGACTCTAGTTGTTAGAGATGTTTCTATTTGTTAGAGATGTTGTGTTAATGTGTTAATTTTTGTTCTTTTTTCTTTTTAGATGTGGGCATTCACTGCAAGAAACTGTCCCCTCAGCACTGCTTTTGCCATATCCCAAAGATGTGGTATGCTGTATTTGTGTTCTCATTTGTTTCTAGGAACTTTGTGAATTCACATTTTATTTCTTCTACTACTCAGTCGCTTTGCAGCAGCGTGTTATTCAGTTTCCATGTATTTGACTTTATATCCTTGGTCTTTCTATTATTGACATGTAATTTTATAGAATTTTGGTCTGAGAAGGTGCTTTGTAGTATTTTGGTATTTACAAATTTGAGAGGCTTGTTTTGTGGCATAACACATGGTCTATTCTAGAGAATGTGCCATGTGCACTTGAAAATAATGTGTATTGTGCTCTTGTTGAGTTGAATGCTCTGTACACATCTATGAGGTTCAATTGGCTGACTGTGTCTTTGTTGAGTTTCTTTCTAGTTTTCTATCCATTTTTTTTAAATTATGCATTAAAATCGTCTACTATTATTGTAGATTTGTCTGTTTATTTCTTCAAATCTATTTAGAGTTTGCTTTATGTATTTTCTAACTCTTTACTTGAGAGCATAGATATTTATTATGCCACCTTGTTGAATTGTCCTTTTAATCATGAGATAATGTCTATCTGTATTTATTAGGCTGGATTTGTATTAAAGTTTATTTTGTCAGAGATTAGTTTTGCCACTCCTGTT
>NW_006408639.1:1573028-1577569 GCF_000296735.1 Chrysochloris asiatica | reverse complement strand
GAACCGCTGACCTTAAGGTTCACAGCCCAATTCGTAACCATTATGCTACCAATTATCGATAGGTTTGGATTAATTGCTGTCATTATGTTTGCTTCTTTGTGGGGCTGCTGGTTTTTTGTTCTGCGCGTCTTATTGTTCTGAGTTCATGTTTTTTGTGTTCTTTCTTGTCAACTGACAAGTTTCATAGTTTTAATGTTTCCATGTTCTCTTGAATTTTCTTTTTTTTTTTTTGGTCTGTTGTGAAATATTAATTTTCTTTGAGGTTACCTTATATTCTATTGACTTTTACCGCCATATAAGACAGTCTATTTTATCACGTTCTGACCACCTGGATCTCTGTTCCTATGTGTTCACCTTCTTTCACACTGTAATTGTTTTGATTATATACTAACCTCCCAGATCCTCTAAATTTGTTTTTATAGTTTTGTTCATTCTGTTCTGTTCTAGGCTCTTCCATTTGTTGATTGAGTTCCAGGTGGTGCCACAAATGTATGTCAATCTCTGGTTGTTGTCTGTTTATAGAACTCTTTTTAGGATGTTTTGTAGTACAGAGTTGGCTTTGGCAGAATCCCTCATCTTCTATTTATCCTGGAATTTTTTATTACACGGTTTTATTTGATTGACAGTTTTCTGTGTAGAGGATTCTTGGCTGGCACTTTTCTTCTTTCACGGTTTTATATATATATATATATTGCCTTTTTAACTGCATGGTTTCTGCTGAGAGATCCAAGCTTAATCTGACTTGCTTGCCCTTGTATGTGACACTTCTGTTTTCCCTAGCTGCTTTCAGGAGTGTCTCTTTATCTTTGATTTTGGAGAGCTTGATTATGATGTCTCAGTGATTTTCTTTTGGGGTCTATCCTTCCTGGGGTTCATTGAGTTTCTTGAATGTTTATCTTTTCACTTTTATGGATGTTAGAGAAATTTTCTTCCAGCAGATCTTCAACTATTTCGTCGGTGGACTTGTGTGATTCTTCTTGTTCTGGAATGCAGATAATTCTTAAGTTATTCCTCTTCATGTTGTCCAACACGAATCTTAGACCTTCTTCAGAGTTTTTCTTCTTTTTTACTGCTTGCTCTTCTATCTTAGTAATATTGAGAGAATTGTCTCCCAGCTCACTAGTTCTGGCTTCCATCTCTTAAATTCTACTCTTTTGTCCTTTCAGTGTATTATCCATTTCTGGAATTGTATTATTAAATGTTTGGACCTCTTTATGAAGGTTTTTTATTGTTTGCAATGCTGTATCTATCTTATTTGCTTGTTCCTGTAGCACTTTCCTGACTTTTTCCTTATTTTTATCAACTCCTCTGTAAAGTGTTTTGATACATTTCATTATCATCTTTCTGAATTACTTCTAAGGCATTTTCATAGCCTGCCCTCCTTCCAACATGAAGTCTAGGTCTACCTCCAGCTCATTTGTCTCAGTCACTTTATCTTCTCTCTGGAGATGTCCAGAGATGATAATCTGTTTCTTCAGCATATTCAGCAGTTATATGTGACCTTAATACTTTGGTGAATGTATGTTGATATTTTATTATACTTTCTGATTGCCTCCAGGTTGATGTGATCAGGAGATGGGCTTCCATTTTCACTCTTCTTATTACTCATCTCAGAGTAACTGTCACAGGTGTTGGCTGCCTACCTGGTATATGTCAGCTGGTATTGTTCTTGCCTAGATGGTGGGATTTTATAGTGTGTGATTGTAGCTTGACTATATGACCACAATTGCTGTCTCTTTTTGGGTAATGTAGGGAGAGAAAGAGTCCCTCTAAAAGTAAAGAGGGGACCAAAAAACAAAATAGCAACAGCAAAAAAGACAGATTGGATACTATAGTCTATAATCACAGAAAAGAGAAAAGAGGGGAAAACAAGTCTGTTGCCAAATATGAATATGACTTTAATGTCCCTCTCTCAGCTTCTTGCCTTCAAGGCCACCTAAAAAATTTCAAGATGACACTGTTGGTCAATATGACGTAACTCAGGATTTAATTTTTGGCCTGTTTACTTTTTAGCCTGTGTCTCTCTTGCTCCACAACCCACGTTCAGGCCTTTTTCCTAGTGATAAACAGTCAGTGCCAGCTGTGGCCGTTTTGTGCTGCTGTTTGGTTTTAACAGGGCCTTTAGCTTTAAATTCTGCTGAGTAGATCTGTGTGTATGCATAGTAGAACCCGCTGGGGGTGTCCACTCACTCAGGTTCCCCCTCTAGTTATCAGAATGGAGGGACACAGACAGCTACAGACCAATGGACAGATTCTCTCCAAGCATCGGCCAGGCTTCCATGGTGGCTCTGATCCTTTCCCCACTCTGTCTCACCCAAGATGGCCACTCTGGGAGCCACTAAGCCCAGTAGATCCTCAAAAGCACTAGATTTCTTGCTTTCGCTATAAATTCCACTGGCTGTAAGCCTTCAGACTTTCTAAATAGTCCTTTATCTATATGTGGTCCAGAGTTCTGGGACCATCCCCCGAACCTGCTTCATCTGGTATTGTGTGTTATTGCTGACAGAGATCCTCACTGCACTTCTCCTCAATCCACCATCAAGCCCTGCCTCCATTTAATTCTATGAAAATCTGCCACATATATATTATGGTATAACTATCACACTCAGGATACAAATATGCCCTGTCACCACAGAGCAACTCCCTTATGTTGTGGTCACAAGCTGCTCTTTCCTCCCCCATCATGTTGTTAAGTGTTGTCAAATCAGTTCTGATTCATAGTGACCTATACAGGGTCTAAAAACAGCAGTTGGTGGGTTTGAACCACCAACATTGTGGTTAGCAGTCTAGCAATGATCCTACAGTGCCACACCAGGACTCAAACATCATAACACCTAAAACCACTGATCTGTTTTCTATCACTATCATTTTGTTACTTACATACAAATGAAATCACACAGTGGGAAATAATTTGAGATTAGCTGTTTTTTCTTTCCACACAGCACATTGCCTTGTGACCTCTCCAAGTTGTTGTGCATATAGTATGTTCCTACTCATGAGAAGATTTTTGTTATATGAATGGACCACATTTATTAATTCATCCTTTTGAAAGGCATTTGCATTGTTCTAGTATAGGGATTTTACAAAGAAACCTTTAATGAACATCTGTGCATAGGCTTTTGTGTAGTTTTCATTTTTTATGAGGTAAATGCCCAAAAGTGTAATTGCTGGGTCATATAGTAAGTGTATGTTTAACTTTATAAAAGCCTGTCAAACTATTTTCTTACAATAAACACCAAGTTATGTTACCACCAGCAACATGCACACTCTTGCTTGTAATTGGTATTGTAAGTAATTTTTTATTTTCCCACTCTAATAAATGTTCAGTTATATCTCATCGTATCTTTAATTTGAACTTCACTAGTGGTTAATGGGAATCCTGATGTGGAGATGTGGGTTAATGAGCCAGACTGCAAAGCAATTTGAACTGCAAGATTGGTGATTCAAGCTCACCAGCTACTCCTTGGAAACCCTATACAGGATTGCTACGGGTCAGAAACAACTTGACGGCATTTCATAACAACAACAGTGGTTAATGAGTTCTGCCACCAACAACTCTTTTAAAACCCTATACATGATCACTATGAGTCACAATCAACTCGAATGTACTTTACAAGTGCCTAATGATCTTGCAGTTGAAGTGTTTTGACCTATAAAAATGACATCATGATATAACGGAAGTAAGTTTGGAAATGACAAAGAGTATAAATGAAATGTTTAGGGGTAGAAGTCTAAGAAACAACAGAGGACAGGGAAATGACTCAGGAAATATAGTTTACCCAAAACAAAGCTTTGACAAAGTAAAAAAAAAAAAGTAAAAAGAGGAGAGGTCAGATATGAGAAGCATAGAAAACTGGAGACAAAAGAATCTGATCATTAAAAAACTGTAGGAATGAAGAAAGGAAATAGTCAAGGATAATTCTGAGATTTTAGGTTCCAAAGGGCACAGAAACAGTTAAGCACTTGAAAACTAACAAGTCACAGCTTTTAAAATCCCAGAGTGCATAGTTCTATTCTGCAACACATAGAGTCAGTATGAATTGAGACTGACTCCCAGACAATAGGCAGGTTTAAGCTAAGCTTGAAATTCTAAGTGGATACAGATAAAACACCACACACCCAGGAGCCCTCTAGTGAATCCTCACTCACTGAGTCTCTGGGTGGTACAAAAATACTTAGCTACTAACAGAAAGCTTGGAGGTTCAAGTTCATTCAGCTACTTCTCAGAAGAAAGAGCTGGATATCTACTTCTGGAAAATGAGCCACTGGAAACCCGATGGAGTACAGCCCTCCTCTGACATACACTGATATATAGACACACACATATAACACTGATACAGTTACCAAAATGAAGAAAAATGGATGGAAGGTGTTGGGGGTGAGACTGAAGGTGATTTCTAAGTATATTAAAACTAGGATGTCAATAAGGCATATAAAAGGAGCAATGGAGGTGCACATGGAACATTCTCCAGAATAGACCACGTGTTAGGCCACAAAACAAATCTACATAAATTTACAAATATCAAAATACTACAAAGCAT
>NW_006408639.1:1558071-1567248 GCF_000296735.1 Chrysochloris asiatica | reverse complement strand
TGGACATTTGTTATCACATGATATAAAGGTCTACTGTATTAAGTATTTTGATTTAAATTATTTTTACATCCCTTTCAGGAACACTGTTGGACATTAATCTTTGATCTTCAGGCCAGTTCACATTAAAAGGACCAAGTCAAAACTAAGGTGAACCATTTTGTGGGGTGGTTGTTGTTGTTAGGTGCCACTGAGTTGTTACTGACTCACAGCGACCTTATGCACAACAGAACAAAACACTGCCCAGTCCTGGGCCAACCTCATAATTGTTGCCACACTCGAGCCCACTGATGCTGCCACTTTGCCAATCCATCTCACTGGGGGTCTTGCTCTTTTTCTCGGACCCTCCACCTTACCAAATATGATATCCTTCTCCAGCAACTGGTCCCTCCTGACAATATGTCCCAAGTATGAGAAAGATGAAGTTTGTCCAATGACAACAAGTCTGTTGTATAGGTGCCTCGCATGAGAATTAGAAGGCCAATCACTATAGGAGTGTTTACCAGGTTTACCAAATCCTGACTATCTATCAACAGGACAGAAGGCATTTGCAATCCCACTCTCAGATACTTTTTGATGATTGGAGAAATCATTCAAAATGACAAAGTTAGAAAATCGTATGTCAGAAACTATAGCCCCCACTACAGTTTTGTATTTTCATTAGAAGATACTTTATAGTGATAATTGTAATACTATAATACGTGGTGAAATGAAATATTTAACGCAGTATTCCATTGAAGTCCCCCCCAATTTGCTTCTATTGTAGCTTTATGGGAATGGTAAAAAATAGCCAGATTTTAAAGATAAGGAAACTTGAAACCCAAAGGAGTGCAAATATATGGCCTACAGTTTGGAAGGCATTATTGTTTTCCTCCAACATTGACTTCACCTTCTTTTCCCCTACATTCCTCTATAAATCTTAGTCTATACATTAGACTGAAAAATGCAGTCTTTCTTCAGAACCATTTGAATCCTAGTGAATCTACTTGAATCAAAGACACAAATACATGATTAAAGGGTAAATGCAATGTATATTTATACCACTGAAAAATGAAAATCTTAAAGTGCCATGATCACATTTATAAAATTTCCAATGAAACCATTCTGCCAATTCCTAAATAAACTGATAGTGGCAAAGAAACAGATGTCTGCTTTCATTCCACTGCCAGTAATACGGAACAAGAAAACTATTAATAAGTACAAACTCTACTGAAGTAGAAAGACATGGAAGATTGATATAAATGGATTACATTTCACTTCTTCCCAAATACAGTCAAGAAAATAATACAAAACTAAGAATGTTGTTGTGATTGTTAAGTGCTGTTGAGTCAGTTACCACTCATAGCTACCCTGTTTCCAAGGAGCAGCTGGTGTGTTTGAACACCAACCCTGAAGTTAGCAATCCAGTGTTTCTTCAACAAGGTCATACCAGGACAAATAATGTGGTTGTTGTTGTTGTTAAGTGCCATTGAGTCGGTTCCAACCCATAGCAACCCTGTACAGGGTTTCTGAGGAGCGGCTGGTGAGCTTGAACCTCCAACTTTGCATTTCAAACAGCTTTGCAGTCTGGAGCATTAACCCACAGTGCCACACCAGGATGGTGGTAGGGAAGAGAAAAATAAGTGTGAGTGAGAAACATAAAAAATTATTAACAAAGACAGATGTCAGATCCAAGTAAAACAGCAAAGATAAAAAATGATGAAGAGATGAACAAAGCCTGGTAAAAGTGCTCACACTAGAGGGACTATTTTTCAAAAGAAACGTTAAAAAAAAAAAAAAAAGTTGAATTTAAAAAATAGGAACTGATGCCCAGTAAGTAAGAATAAGGAGGCTTGGTAATGCATAGCTAAACACTCAGCAGCTAAATGAAAGGATGGTGTGGGACTCACCTCCCACCTTACCCGCCCCCCTGCCCCCCCACACACAGTGACTCCATGGTAGAAAGCTCAGGCAATGTCCTTTCATAAAGATTGTTGTTGTTAAAAGTACCATTGAGCTGGTTCTAACCCATAGCAACCCTGTATATAGCTTCTGAGGAGCAGCTGGCGAGTCTGAACGGCCGACCTTGTGGTTCAAACTGACTTTGCCGTCTAGTGCTTGTCCTACAGTGTCACACCAGGACTCCCTAGGAAACTCTGTGGAGTCGTTCTATTCTGTCACATAAGGGCACTATGAGTCAGAACTGAGTCACGGCACATAACAACAACAGCACGTAAATGCAAAAGAAAGCAATAGATGTTTAAAATAATTTGACTCAACTGTAGGATAAGCAATGGACAGCAAGATCAATAAGAACCGCAAGGTTGGGAATTCAAACTCTACAGCCATTTCTTCGAAACCCTATACAGGGTCACTATGAGTTGGAACCAACTTGCCAGCACTTAACAACAAGTGATTAATAGGAGTCCTGCTGTGGCACCGCAGGATTAGTACTGGACCCCACTCGCCACTCCTCGGACAACCTATATAGGCCTGACTAGGTGGCATTTAACATCAGTGATTAATAAATGCATCAGAAGAAACAGGAAATTCTAGCAATATGTTACTGTTGTTGTTAAGTGCCGACATCGGTTCTGACTCCAGCCACCCCGTACAGGATTTCCACGGAGTCGCTGCTTAGCTTGAACTGCTGACCTTATGATGGTTTAAACTGACCTTGTAGTCCGGTACTTTATCCTACAGTGCCACACCAGGACTAGCTATATAGAAGCTATAATTAAGGGAGAAAAATGAGAATAAATGTAGCGACAGAACTGCGACCATTTCGTTAAAACGTCACACAGTTCAATCCAGGGCAGTATTTTAAATTAAAAAAAAAAAAAATGTTTATATGCTATTGATTAAATTTTTACTTTTTGAAGACTTTTAAGTTACAAATAAGGAAACGAAACAGAGGCATTAAGGACACAAATTATTCTTTATAATCTCAAATGAGAACACCATTTTTCTAAAATACATGAATATACATTCATCACTCAGGTTTTTGAAATTATCTGAGGAACTTGTTCACATATAGGTTAATACATATAAACAACTCTAATGAAATTGAAAACATAGGATGGTGGTGGCGATGTGTTATGCATTCAGTTCTGACTCATAGTGACCCTGTACAGTGTTTCCGAGGATGTAACTCTTTATGGGAGCAGAACGTCTCATCTTTATTCTGCAGTAAAGTTGGTAGCTTTGACTTGTAACCACTATGCAATCAGAGATCCTTAGGATAGTTCCACTTTATAAAAAAAAAAACTCTGAAGACCAACTACTGTAAAATGTTTAATCAAAGCATAGTTTATCAATAGAATGAAAAAGCATGGCACTAGTAAAAATTAGAAGTGTGCAGACTACATGAGTATAGAAAAAATATATTAGAAGGAATAAAATGGTTGAAATTTTAAGTGTAATCATTTTTCCTCCCAATGTACGAACTTTCAAATAAAAGCATTTATGCAGAAAATATTTTGCTATAATCAAAGGGCTTTTAATAAATACTTAAATATTGAAGATTGATGTGAAGAAATAAAAAATATGCAAAGAAAGAGCTCCATTATATTTAAGACCTCTACAGAATAAATTAAATTCAATAGAAGTCCTATCTTCATTCCTTTAAAAAGATTTATAAAATATGTGGTAAAGAAAATAAATACTGCAAAGAAGCCATCCTCACGAAAATGTACAATTATGTTGGGCAAAAAAGGCATACATATGAGTATTTCCTTTCCGGATTTACTAAAGAAAATGAAAAAGTCAGAAAGACTCAGTAAAATATATTCATTTTGTAAAAATAAAAATAAAAAATTCTATAAACATATTCACAGAAAAAAAAAATGGTTTTCTGTTACTGTAAAGATTTAAAAGCTCGGAAACTCTATGCAGGTTGCTCCAGGAGTAGGAACCAACTCTGGTACAAAACCACCACACACAACAATAAGTAGAGAATAGTTGTTACTACCTTTGATCACAGACTCCTGGGGTAAGGCAATTAAAATTTAAAAATAGCTTGTTACGTCTCTTGGAAGCCAGAGATAAAGGAAAACACCAGAATCCTGTAATAGCTGTGGAATGATGGCAAGGATGCTATCATTTGGAACACACTCAGCTTTCTCTTCTTTAGAAACTACTAGCATGCTACCACATCGTGGTTACTATCACTCGACCTAATATGACAAGTGGATTGAAATTGAAAAGTAATATGCACATGTAAACTATTGGTATTATTTGTATAGTTTAAGACTTAATATATATGAGTTTTTTCGCTCTTCCTTTCACACAAAGGATACTTCTCATCTCACAGTTTCCCTCTTATATATATTATAATTTTTATTAGCAAAATTGTGCATTTGGAAGCTCCTGGCATCACATCAGACACAAACACGGCACTCATGAAAATGTTTGTTGAACCTAAACCTGCCTATTTCAGGCCACAATCGAATCTTCTGAAATAAGATATGAGTCTCAGTTCCAAATAAGTTGACCAGATCTATCTTTTCAAGGACTGTGTTACTCAGGGACAAAGCACTTCTAAATTAAACTGAAGAAAAATCTCTCCTCATTTAGAACTCAGAGAAATTAAAGGCAATGGAATGGTATGAAAAAGACCATGGAAAATATGGAGATTAATTGAAAAAATATGAGGAAAATGACAGTAGCTAGGAAGAAAACAAAGTGATAGATAGGAACAAAGGAAGTTTTAGGACCCAAAGTTAAGTAAAGTAGAATTGAAATAAATTCTGGAGATTTTCCTAAGTGTGTGTAACGCATATAGACAGTTTGTGGGAGCAGGAAGAAGAAGCAAATACAGAAGAGGATTTTTCCCAGAGCAGCAATGTTTTGGTGTGATTTATACAAAGGATATAGGTGAATACAGAGACCAGGTCTTAGAAAAAAAAGGGATGTGACACCTTCATTCTGTTCCATGTTACTCAGATTTCTTTCAGGAGGGCAAGCCTAATAATAGAAGGCAGAGGTAAATATCATGCTGAATTTTTATGTATGATTTTGTAAAGTACACAGTAATTTATTTTTCCATATGGCTACATTATATTTCTGAGTATTATTTTTGCATACTGCACTAACAAACCAGAATGCATGCAGAGGAGATACATCAAAATGATGCGGATCTAAACAATCGACTTAGAAATGATTTAAAAAACTAAGGATATTTGATATTCAGAAGACAGCATTTCAGAAAGATATGTTTTTCTTTGAAATGTGTAGAGCTTGTTAGAGAAACACGACATAAATATTATCTTTATGATTAACAAAAGCAGAAAGAAGGCTAAGGGATCACCATAAAAGGAAAATTTCAACTCAGACATAAAAAAAGTAATTTTTTTTTTCTCTAGCAATTTGATTTTATACTCAGTTATTATTAAACACCTTTTTGCAAATCTCCTGAAGTAATATCTGTAAATTCCGGGCAAAAGAATGATAATCATTTTTAATAGGGGATTGGGTAATGGTACTCTCATATAACCTTGGTGAGAATGTAATTTATTAAATGATTCCAGAAGGCAATTTAGCTGCACGTATCAAAAAAAAAAAAAAAAAGATTTTAATGGGTTTACTTTTTGTTCTTCACCTAGAAATTCTGCTTTTACTCTTTATGGATATGCATAAATAATATTTATTCTAGTCTTCTTGATGAAACATACTCTGTAATACATTTTTTAAATGGAAATAATTTAAATATTCCACAAATAGACTATGGTACCTCCATGCTATGAAATATTGTATAGTTCTTTATCAAAGTAAATTGCATTTCTGTATTCAATGCTAAGCATTTCAATAGAAAAAATTGAGAGCAATAATTATTGAATTAGGATTTTAAGGAAAACTAAATATACGACACTCTAAGATGAGCACTAGACCATAAGGTTGGTTTGAACCGCAAGGTCGGTGGTTCAAATTCACCAGCTGCTCTTCTGAAACTCTATAGTCACTATGAGTCAGAATCAACTTGACCGCACTTAGCAAGAACAGCAATAAAAATATATGTGAAAGCAGGCATATGTGCTGTTGTTGATAAGTGATGTTGGGTCGATTCCGACTCACAGCAACCCTGTATAGGGTTTCCAAGAAATGGCTGATGGTTTTGAACCACCAACCTTGCACTTAGCTGTCCAGTGCATACATACACATGCATAAAATGCTTAAAAAGTAAAATGAGAAAATATACTAAAATAACAACAATGATTAGCACTGAAGATCCACACAGGGGTTTAAAACTGGAAAAAAATAAGAGAGGGAGAGCCTGTTTAATTCTGCATTGTTTCGAGCTATATAATTAAGCATTAACTGTGTAATTGTTTTTAAAAAGATGACCGGCTTTTGTTTGTTTCTTTATTTTAAGAATTACTCATCATGGAAAGTGCTACCTAAGTATAAAAAACATAAAAAAGAGTTCACCGACTCGTCTTGTTTATTCTCCTAAAAGTAGTCATAGATTTCATACAGGTGGAAATAGCTCATACCTATAGGGGAAAATGGAGAAGGATACCATGTTTGGTAAGGTGGAGGGACAGAGAAAGAGAGGAAGACCCCCAACGAGATGGATTGGCCAAGGGGCAGCATCGATGGACTCAAGTGTGGCAACAGTAATGAAGTTGGCCCAGGATAGGGCAATGTTTCGTTCTGCTGTGCATAGGGTCACTATGGGTCAGTACCAACCCGATGGCACCTAACAACAATAGGGGAAAATGTGGTGGCACATTTTGAGTGTGCTTATAAAAGCAAATAGGACAAGTCTACATCAATACTGGGAAAACCAACAGCAATTACACCTACATCAGGATTTATCTTGAAGTAATAAAATAACAAAATATATTTAAAAAACAAAACTTACCAAGTTCAGATATATCTTTTTTTATGTGTCCTGTAGCTCTCACATTTAAATTTTTCCTATTCAACAGTTGAGGGTAAGTTACTCATGTATTGACAGAGGAATAAAATGCAAATGGAGGTTTCCAGGAAGAGGAAGGGGAGTGTGTCCCATTTTTAATAGTTTCTCTATGTGTTCATGCAATGCCTTCTCCTTACGATACAAACATTCTGTTTTCCAGGCATGCTGAGGCTCTGTCCATTCTGCTCCACCAATCTCAGGTTCCACTGGCAGCCTCCCCCATGTCTATAGACCATCTGTTTGTCATTTTTTGGCTTTATCTGAACATCTTCACAAGCAAGCCATCTGTTCCCTTCTTTAAAACATCTATTTACAGTACTTTTTCTCTTATCTATTTTACAACTCTTTTGCATATGTCAAAAATTAAATTACACAGTCATATATTAGTATGTCATCTACTCAGGGGGAATCTGCAACAAACCCCTGGTGATCCAAAGGCACGGGTAATACTGAGAGACTACCATCCACCTAAAACAGTAGGGGATACCAAAATAAAAATCTCACAGAGCCTGAAATCAGTAACAGATCTGAAGTTCCTGGGAGAGACATAAGAACATGACTTCTGAAAGCTGTCACTTTACTATGTACAAAAACAATGTGAATTTACATTGAAATTTATTTCTGTCATCAGTAATATATTCCTATTGTCAATGTGCATTTTAGAGGAAGTATACTTTTAGTTTCTGCTGCACAGAGCCTCTTTAAAGTTTGAAGAGCAAAGATGTCACTTTGAGGACTAATGTGCACCTGATCCAAGCCATGGTATTTTCAATAAGCTCATGTGCATGTGAAAATTGGACAGTGAATAAGGAAGACCGTAGAACAATTAATGCATTTTAGTTATGGTGTAAGAGGGGCAAAGCACCATGGACTTCCAAAAAACAAACAGATCTGTGTTGGAAGAAATACAGTCAGAGTGCTCCTTGGAAGACAGACTGGCCAGACTTTATATCTCATACTTTGAACATATCATCAGGAGGGGCCGGTCCCTGGAGAAAGATATCATATTTGATACAGTTGAGGGTCAGAGAAAAAAAGGAAGACCCCCAATGAAATGGATTGGCACAGTGGCAGCAGCAGTGGGCTTGGGTGTAGTTAACAATTGTAAAATTGGTGCAGGACTGGGCAGTGTTTCATTCTGTTGTGCAAAGAGTCGTTATGAGTTGATACTAACTTGACGGCACCTTTCAACAACAATAAATACTTTCAGTTGAAGTTTTTAAAGAAAGAAAATAGATACTTTACCAGCATTTGTATAATTCTGGGACGAGTTTTAGGATAGGACAAACAAAGCAAATTTCTGAGGTTAAACATGAAGCAAACTTAGAAAGTGTTGGGCTGTTGGCTAAAAGCAAAATACCATGAGGAACACGAAAAGCAAAAAACATTAAAAGCAGTGAACTATTTATTTCCTCTGCTCCCCTGGGAACACACAGCAACAAAAGAATTCTGTAGATAAATGGTGTTGCCAACTGAGTTGCGAGTTAAAACTGTGAGATTATAATTGGGACTGCAGATTCAGATACCACTATAATCACATCTTTTGGTTCATATTTCAAATTAAAAAGCAAAAAAAAAAAAATTACTAAATCCCTGTGTGTATGTGTATATCATTAAAGTTTTATTTATGTTCACAAATAAATACAATTCTTAGTGTGGTGCTGTGGGATAATACACTAGACCTCAAGGTCAGTTTGAACTGCAAGGTCGGCAGTTCAAACTCACCAGCGACTCCTCAGAAACAATATACAGGGTCACTAGGAGTCACAATAGACTTGACAGCACTTAACAACAACAACAAACATAAGTAGGTTTATACGATTATGTACAGACTATTCATCTATCTCTATCTATCCATATCAACGTATAACTTTTATCTAGAGATTTAGCTCTCCAAATTGTATTTACAATAGAAAAACATATACACATTTAGAACAAATAAAATGTATCTAACAAACACTATTGAATTTAGTTAGAATTCAACGTTTCCAAAAAGAGTTCTGTTTGTGAAAATACAAAAATTGATAGCCAGATAAAAATAGATATTAAAACTTAAAACTAAAGTAAAAATTTAAACAAAATAGAAAAAAAGTTGTAATAAAAGACCAGTTGTTGTCAGGTGCCATCGAGTCGGAACTGACTCATAGCAACCCCATGGACAGCAGAACGAAACAATGTCCGATCCTGGGCCGCCACACTTGACGCCATTAATGATGTCACCTGGCTGATCCATCTCATTGGGGTCTTCCTCTTTTTCTCTGACCCTCCACCTTACCCAGCAT
>NW_006408639.1:1538346-1557389 GCF_000296735.1 Chrysochloris asiatica | reverse complement strand
CCTAATAGTAGCTGTGAGTGAATAGCAAGCCTGGATGAAAACTTGGTAGCAGTCTAGGCAAAGAGGATTTCATTGTTAAACATAAAAGGGATAGGTCAGTTTCTTAGTTAGAAGAGAATTTTTCTTAGTCTCATCGAGGGAAATTTCTTACATGAAGTTACACATAAATAAGCAATACTATGTTTCCCTCCTGGAATACTGTAGATCACTAATTCTTAATCAGCCACAATGCATTACACTCCCAAATGTTAACCTTGGTGGAAATAGCCAATTTGAACCAAGAATCTCAATGCAGGTATGTGCAAACCTGTATTTCATTTATTTATAAAATCTGAGTAAACATTTGGACTGTGGCGTAGTTCCCAGCCCCCGTCTACCTAGAGAAGACATATCTTTTTTTTTTTTTCTTTTAACGTTGGTGGAAAATTCAGCCTAGTGTGATTATTTCTATAAGACAATATGATTGTTAAAATTCCAGACTCCAACTCCCTAACATCACTCTTTCCCGTATTCTTGACTCCAAAAGTAGTCTGCCATTGCTGTGGCATGCTTCTCTTTTGGGTACACTCCATGAGGAACACTGATGACATTGTTTGAACCAAAAATACCTTCTAGAGCATTATGTCCTTGCATGTGAAATTCACGCTGCTGTAGAAATGCTTTCAGGTGATTTGAGATTGCCTTTGCCCTACTCCTTTCTCTACACTCTAAAAGCAGGGCACCATCTGCAAAAGGTAGGGAATTGACACTTCAATGCTCCTGCCTACTAGTAATGTGTTAAGTACCATTGAATGGTTCCAACTCATAGTAAGTAACTCTGTAAAGGATTCCATGCTGGTGTATTTCCACAGTCAACTTTGTCACACCAAGATACCACTCTTAATCTGTTTGTGCTGTTGAATCGGTTCCAACTCATAGTGATATTGTATAGGATTTCTAAGGCTTTACTTCTTGATGGGAGCAGAAAGCCTCATCTTTTTCCTGTGGTGCATCTGGGGGGCTCGAACCTTGGACCGTGTAGTTTGCAGTCCTGTGCTTATTGTATGGAGCCACCACACTTCCACCCTTAATATGTTGTTGTTGTTGTTTGGTGCCGTTGGTTCTGACTTATAGTGGCCACATTTAGTGTTTCCACGTGCAGCTGGTAGATTTGAACTACCAACCTTGCAGTTCAAACTGACCTTTAGTCCAGTGCTTATCCTACAGCGCCACATCAGGACTCCCTTAGTATGTTGTTGTTAAGCACTATCAAGTTAGTTCTGACTTATAGCGACCAGTATGGGGTTTCCATGGAGTTAATGGTGAATTTGAGCTGCTTACCTATAGCTCTGGTAGCGTAGTGGTTACGAATCGGGCTGTGAACCTCGGGGTCAGCAGTTCGAAACTACCAGCTGTTATGCGGATGACAGATGAGGCGTTCTGCTCCCGTAAAGACTTACAGCCTCGGAAACCCTGTACAGGGTCACTATGAGTCGGAACCAACTCCACGGCACATTACAACAACAACAATAACCTATAGCGAAGTGGTTATGAATTGGGCTGCTAATCTCACGGTCAGCAGTTCGAAACTACTGCAGCCGTTCCATGGGAGAAAGATGAGGCTTTCTGCTCCAAGGAAGATTTACAGCCTCGGAAACCTTGCACAGGGTCGCTATGAGTTGGAACCAACTCCACGGCACATAACAACAACAACCTTGTAGTTTTAGATCCTGGTATGGCTCTGTGGGTTAATGTGGCAGACTGTAAAGCCATTTGAACTTCAAGGTAGGCTGTTCAAGCTCACCAGCTGCTCCTCAGAAACCCTATACTGAGTCGCTATGGGTTGGAACCAACTAGATGGGACTTAACAACAACAACAACACAATCTTGTGGTTTAAAGCAACCTTGGGGCCCTGCATTTATCCTACAGTGCCACACAACAGTTATTCATAATTTTATCCCATGTGGAGCTGTAGGATAAGCACAGGACCATAGGTCACTTTGAACTGCAAAATCGGTGGTTCAAACTCAGCAGCCGCACCTCGGAAACCCTATACAAGGTCTCTATGGGTGACTCTAAAACACTTAACAACACCACCAATGGTGGTTCAAACTCACCAGCCACTAATTAGAAGCCTTATACACGAGTCAGTTGAGGAGTTGGAACCAACTTAAAAGCACTTAACAACAAATGACTTCAGGAATTTTCTCTGTAGGGTAAGGGGTGGGCCACTAGTCAGTTTGAACTGCAAGGCTGGAGGCTCAAAACTCACCAGCTGCTCCTCGGAAACCCTATACAAGGATGCTGTGAGTCAGAACCATTTAGTCAGCACTTAACAAGAAGAACTGAAAGTGAATTGGAGATTTCAGAAGCGATTCCTTCGGTGTATCCCTTTTCTAACATTTCGCTGACTGTCAGCATTCTTAGGGAAGCAGGAACCAGTCTTCAAAAGCACTTTACACCTGATACACTATGATAAACGATGCTTGCTACATTTGAGACAACACACGTTTAAAGTGATGCCTGTCTGACAGAACACTGCACTGAATGAGTTGTAGGTCAGGGTGATATGGGAAACAAATTGCTGCAAGGAAGAGATAAGTCTTAATATCAAGTTTGCTACTGTTAAGAATGATTCTCCTGTACGCTAAAATATTGCAAGAAATTTGTATCATGTTGCGTAAGAGAATGTAGTCCAGTTAATAAAGAGTTCTTTGCAAATACCAATAAATTCTTCAGTAACCATGACTATATTATTCAATATTTAGAAATGTTCATTTTAACTTTTAATGTCTTTAGGAGTTCATCAAGTAATATTTTTTTTGAAAAGTATTTTGCAACAGATGAAGACTGAAAATGAGAGTTTAAATTTCAGGAAATGTAGTAGTTACTAGTGATCTGCTAATCTCAAGATCAGCAGTTCTAAACTACCAGTCAGTCCATAGGAGAAAGATAAGGCTTTCTGCTCCTATAGAGATTTACATCCACAGAAACCTTATACATGGTCACTCTGAGGCAGAACCAACTCCACAGCCCCCAACCACCACCCCCCGTCATAAAAAGTGCCTCAGTGTGACTTTGTAGGATAAGCACTGGACTGCTAATCACAAAGTTGGTAGTTCAAACCCATCAGCCTCTATGATAGCGAAGGATGAGTCTTTCTGGCCCCACACAGATTTACAGGCTCTGAAAAGCTTTGTAAGGTTGCTAAGAGTCAGGACTGCCTCCAGGGCACTTAACAAAACATCAATAGTCTATGAAAACTAGTTGTTGTTGTTATGGGCCACGGAGTTGGTTCCAACTCATAGTGACCCTGTAGTAACCACTACACTTAGTAGAGTACAAAACACACGGGGTCACCTGACTCAGGATAGACTCAATGGCTACTGGTTTGTTTATTTAGTCATTTCTAAAACAAAGTACCGCCATTATTCAATATATGATCATTAAGATTAGTAACTGATATTTTTAGGTACAGTACTGCTTAACATTTAAGGTTTGATCAATCTCTCTACATATTCTTCTGTGGCTTGTGCATAGTCATTACCTATTTACTATTTATTATTTTTTAAGAGTACCACAATTCTTCCCTTAAGGAAAACTCTTCTCTCTTTACCTAATTAATAAGTTCATCCTTTGGATCTCAAATCGGTCAAGCCCTCCCATTGATTTCCCATTGTTCTAATCGTGTATTAATTATGAGAGGTAATGCAGCTGGAGCACCTGGTCTCAGAATCTAACTCGATCAAATACCATACTGGGAGTGTCAACTGAAACAAGGGTCTCTTTACAGACTACTGCAACTTTCTTCCTTTAATAAACAAACAAGCTCTTTAGCCACCGTGCCATCAGGGGTCCTTATTTGTAAAATAGAGATAGTTGTTGTTGCTCTTAGGTACATATATTGGTTCCAACTCATAGCGACCGGACCCTACACGTAACCAATCAAAACACTGACCAGTGTTTTAAGCTCCATCCTCATCATTGTTGTTAAACTTAAGTCTTTTGCTGCTACCACTATGTCAGTCCATCTCATTGGAGGTCTCTTCCGCTGACCCTCCACTTTACCAAGCATGATTTCCTTCTCCAGGGACTGGTCTCACTTGAGAATATGTCAAAGTATGAGAGACAAAGTCTCATCTATCCTGGCTTCTAAGGAGTATTCTAACTGTACATTTTTCGACACAAATTTGTTTGTTCTTGTGGCAATTCATGTAGTTTTTATATTCTTCTCCAACACCATAACTCAAGTCAATTCATGTCCGGCCCTCCTCATTCACTGTCCAACTTTCCCATGCATATGAGGCTATTGGGTCAGGCACACCTTAGTCCTCAAACTGTCATCTTTGCCCTTGGCCACTTCCAAGAGGTCTTGGGCAGCAGATCTCCTGAATTCAATATGCTATCCTTATTACAATAGGGATAGTAATGTTATTTTTGTTAAGTGACTTCAAGTCATTTTCAACACATAGTGACCCTGTTCAAACTGATGTCGCAACACACAGGGACTCCAGGGATAGTTGTTGTTATTACATGCTGTCAAGTTGGTTCCAAACCATAGCTACTCTGGATAGAGTTTCCGAGGAGCAGCTGGCGAACTTGAACCACCAATCTAGTGGCTCAAAGTGACTTTGCAACACAGTGAATTAATCCACAGTGCCACACCTTGATGCCTCAGGGATAGTAACACAGTTTTGGGGAAGATTGAATGAGTTATTAAAGGCAGACCACTTCGACTACATAAAAGATTTTTGTTTTCTCAATATTTCTTCTTGTTGTAAAGCGCTATTAAGTTGTTTCTGACTCACAGAGGCCCGGTGTAGGGTTTTCTGAGGAGGAGCTTCTTGAAGTTTTAAACCACAAACCTTGTGTTTAGTAGTCAGCACCACACCAAGATTACTTTACTGTACTGAGAAGTATACAAATGTTAGTACATTTACTATTATTATTTATATTTTGTTACCACTGTGGTGGTGAGAGTTCTGGCTGTTTTGGGACCAACAGTGCAAATTTCCCCCTTCTCCACATCCAAGACAATGGCAGGCACAAAGAAAATACTAAAAGAGTATTTGTTGACTAAATTAGAAGAATGCCATGACTTCCTGATACCTTACTGACTGCTATCATTAATGAATCCATTAAGATTAATATGAACAACAATGGTGATATAAACTCAGCAAGGACTCGAAAATACTTGATTTTGCTGACATGGCCTTGTTGCTGTTGTTACATGCCATAGAGTCCTTTCCTACTCATAGTGACCCTGTGTAGGGTTTCTGAGGAGCTGCTGGTGAATTTGAACCATCAGCCTAGCAGTTCAAACCAACCTTGAGGTCCAGTGCATTATCCCTCAGCAATATGTCTAAACATGGAAAGGTGGTTGACTATTTATAGTTAACTCCATAAATTAGGTTTTAAAAAATAGTAATGTTTCAGAAACTTAAGACACCACAAGTCTATCCCATACCTTCAATGCAGTAAGTGTGATTTCCACCATTGTATCATGCAGCAGTAACTGGAGTCAAAAGAAACTATGGAGTATCACTCATGACTTAAGGAAAAACAGAAGAAGATGGCATACTCAGATTGAGTAACTTAGAGTAAAAAACAAAGACTATGTTTAAAAGGTCTGACCCACTGCCAGCCATTCAATTCCACCTCATAGTGACCTTGTCTAAGGTTTCCAAGTCTGTACATCTTTGGGGAGCAATCTCACCTTTTCCCCATGGAATGACTGCTTGCAATTCTTAGTCCAATTGTTATTTTACAGCACCAACAAAGCTCCTGAAAAGCCACAGCAGGCTGCAGGAATATCACCCGGGAACCACGAGTAATCTAAAGGCACGGTAATCACCCTTCTTTCTGAATGAATGAAGGCACAGAAGAGGATACAGTGCCTGGAGTAAGTGCTGCTTAGAGAAGAAGTGAGCAGAACAGTGGTCTATGTGGAAGAATACAGAGAGATTATTAGAAGGAAGCCAAAGGGATAAATATTTTGACATCTCTCTTCCCCCAGATATCTTTTTCCTCCCTCCTTTCTCCAGAAGGTGCTCTCCATTGTTCAAACAACCAGAAGCCAGAGGAAAGGAAAAGCAAGATATAACTACACAGATCAGTTTCTGGCACACAGAGCAAGTTAGAGAAGGTTAAAGAGTAAATATGTAGGATCAAAGGAAGTATATCCAACATAGAAAGTCATCAATGCTTGGAAAACAATATTCTTTATGCAGGTTTCTCAAAGCTTTTAACTGCCAATGTGTATTATGACTTCCAACGAGAAGACAGCCATGCTTTGCATGTTGAATGCACTTAGCCACGGAAACTTCTGTTCTCTGTGCAGTAGAATACTTTGACGGTCTAGTGTCCCATGGGATGCACTGTAGGACATTTTGGTCTGTCTTTAGTGTTGAGCTTCAGCCAATGGTACCTCAAGTGTCAAATTAATTTTGTTTGAGGACATGCGGTCTTAGTCAGTAAACTCATTTAACACTTTAAAATTTTAGAACTTTTAGAGCTACAAATAATTACGCTAGACGAATTAGTAAGCAGATGAGTAACACTCTTCTACAGAGAGTCAATTGAAAAACATACAGAGAGATGACACGACCTGACCCAAAACCCCATACTCTCACACCAGTCTCTAAGCTCAGTCATGACAGTGTCGCCAAGAATTTATTAGGTGTTTCTAAAAAGTCGCTTTAGGAGTTAATACTTGCAGAGTTCACACATATAAATGGCACAACCCATTGGGTTCCTTCCGAAGACGTTGACCAGGCTACATTACATCATGCAATTGAATTAGTCCTTTTCATAACTCAACATAGAATTCAAGAATCTGTTGCCCTTAAAGTGGGTTATCAACATTTGATTTTTTTTTTTTTCTCCCGAAAACTGGGTACTAAATAAAGTTCTCAGAATATAAATGAGCCCAAAGCGTTGTGCAGGTGGGTTTACCCTTGGAAACAGACACATCTGTGCCTATCAAACAAATGAGTATGGTATTTAATTTTGGAAAGTTGCTAACGGCAGGCCGGATTTTACAAAAGAAAGTCACCTTCAACTGTCACTCAGGAAAAAACAAAGATATCATGAACAGGCTTATTTTTCTCAAATGTTTCCAGGCTAAAGTAGCATTCAGTGCCCTTCCAGACCCACTAAACAATGAAAAGGCTAGCTATTTGCCAAGCACATACAGCTGTGTGTCTGTTTGCCTGGAATGAATGTTGGAAGCTGGGGAAAATGAGGTCAGGGAAGGAAGGACTGAAGGTTGTGTCAGCCCATCCATTTGTGTACCAATCTCTTGGTCAGCATGAATCCCTAAATGGAATTCACGTTATAATTTAGCATTCACTTACTTTTCATGGTTGTGCCTCATTTTTTATCCTTTTTCTTGGCAGTGTTCGAACAACAATGGTTCACCGTGGTGCAATTATTCCTTTGGCAACTGCAGACAATGGTTGCTTGCAGAGAACGTGTAGTGGCAAAGGACTCCGCCATGTTTGTGAGTACAGGTGGCTGAAGTTAAACAATTACTCCGAGGCTGTTAGATGAGTCATGTATTCTAGCACTTGTCTAATTCATAGTTCTGCTCCACATGAAGAGTTTTTCCTCACCTCCCTCACCCACTCTCCACACCAAGTGAAATGTTATGGCGTTTTACTGGGGAGAGCAGATGGCCTAGTTCTAGCTTTAGAACTAGGCAGACTGGAATGGATTCAAAGGCCCTGTTCCAGTCTTTCAGGTATAGCCTATCAGTGGTAACATTGCCTGATTTTACAGAAGATAAATAAAAATTGGGACATCACAGAAGACAGCCTGCATGGAGAGTCCTGCTTTATGGTTGGCATGTCAGTGTCATTTCATCTGAAACTACATGGCCTTCCTTATTTCAAATATGTTCTACTTTATTATGTCGATAGATTCTATTTAATGTTGTTTTCATTTAGAGATTGTTTCTTCGTGTAGATTTTGTAGCTGTTTCATAATTTCAATGAAGGGTAAACTGCTCTGCTGAAGTCATTCACTTTCCAACCTTCTTGCCCCTCCTAGAAAATGACTAACAGAGTTATATGTGAAATGACCATCCACATTACAATCATTTAGATTGGGTTTACACATATGTAAATAACCCTGGAGCATAGTACGTTTACGAGTTGGGCCGCTAATTGCAAGTTCAGCAGTTCAAAGCTACCCAGCTGCTTCCCTGGAGAAACATGAGATTTTATGCTCCTGTAAAGATATACAGCCTCAGAAACCCTATACAGGGTCGCCATGAACCCAAACTATCTCAACAACACACAAATCACAACGTTGTTGTTGTTGTTAAGCCATCAGGTTGGTTCTGATTCATAGTGATTCTGTAGGGTTTTCAGGAGTGACTGGTGACTTTGAACCACCAACTTTGTAATTCAAACTGACCTTTCTCTCCAGTGCTTTAATCCACCGTGCCCCACCAGGACCACCACCCCACATATATGTATTACAAAGAAAAAAGAAAAAAAACCCCAAAAACTAGATTGTCCTGGCCTTGAAAATCCTTAAAAGGACAAAAATAGCTTATTCCCAAGAAAATAAATTTCAAAATGTCAATTGCATCTATAGTTATGAATAATAGGTATGTGTTATTCCTAAGAGAAAGAATGTTTCATAGAGATTTTTTTGTTAAAAACAAATGATTTGCATGTTTCTACCAAATGGGAATAAAACCTTTAATATGGAAAATCCCTCGGGTCTCCTTTTGGAAACAAAATTCATAAACCACCTGCCATTTGATGAAATCGAATAAATTCCAAATTCAGCATATACTCCTCCAAAACGTACATTTGCATTTTGAAAAGTATAAAAACAAATGCAACTACATGGAGAGGAAAGGGTAGGTATAACACTGCCATTGAGTCAACCCTGACTCACAAGAACCTTGCAGGGCACGAGAGAACTATCCGGTAGCATATCCAAGTATTTAGTTCTTTATGGAAGCAGATTGTCACTTACTTTTCCCACAAAGCCTCTGGTGGGTTTCAACTGCTGCCCTGCTTTAACCAATGCACCACTAGGCCTTAAGAGATTAGGATAAATTGTTTAAAAATGTATATTTTTTTCTATTAGCATAGAGACAAACCAGAAATGTTAAACGTGCATGCTTTCAACTTTAACTACGTTGCTATCAGACATTTTCTTTAAATGAATGTCAACTTTTTTCATGACCTTTCCAATTCTGTTTTTTACAGAGAATATACGTAAAAATTGTGTTTTACCTCATGCTGTTTCATTCCTATTATGTACCCAATGCATAATTAAAATTAGGGGGGGAAATTAAACTACCAAAGAGTTTGAAAAGTATCTAGCTCCATGAAATTACAATGAATCGCAAATTAAATCTAGATTCTAAAGTTAGTCCCAGGATTTATCCTCTAGGTTAAAAACTACTATGTGATATAATTTACACAGCCTACATACGAATACAAATGAAAATATAACATACCTCAATTTCTATGTGCCTATGTGTATAAAGGAGCTCTGGTAGCGTAGTGGTTACAAATCGGGTTGCGAACCACAAGGTCAGCAGTTTGAAACTACCAGTTGTTCCATGAAAGAAAGATGAGGCTTTCTGCTCCAGTAAAGATTTACAGCCTCGGAAACCCTGTGCAGGGTCGCTATGAGTCGGCACCGAATCCACGGCACATAACAACAACAACAACAACATGTGTATCTTTGAGTCCTGGTGTGGCGATGTGGGCTAATGTGTCAGACTGCAAAGTCGATTGAACTGCAAAGTCAGTGGTTCAAGCTCACCAGCTGCTCCTTGGAAATCCTATAAAGAGTCACTATGGGTTGGAATCAACTCGATGGCACTTAACAACAACAACAATACGTGTATCTTGTGTTTCTTTATAGATGATATAAATAAAATTTGAAAACAGGACTGTGAACCACAAAGTCAGCAGTTCAAACCTATCAGTTGCCCCTTGGAAACCCTATACAGAGTCACTGTGAGTCAGAAGAGACACAACGGAACTTAAGAACAAAAACATAGTGACTAAATAAAGGTCAGCAGCCTAAATACCCCAAAGAGGAGAAGAGCTGGGGGAAGAAATATAAGCCATGCACAGAAAACCTGATAAAAATGGTGTTTTCATAAATTGTGTCTATTGGACTGAAATGAAAAGCATGTTTCATGAACATTTCCGATACACTAAGGAGCACTGGTGACAAAGTGAGACAAGCATTGGAGAAATGCTAACTACTCGTCTCTCACTTTGTCTATCAGTTTGTTGTACTGTGGTGGCTTGCCTGTTACTGTGATTGTGGAAATTATGCCATGGGTATTTTAAATACCATCAGGAGCATCAGTGGTGAAAAGGTTTCAGTTGAGCTTCCAGACTAAGACAGACTAGGAAGAAGGAGAAAAGAAAACTTCCGACTACCACAAGTGTATCAGGTAGCACTAGAATACTGAACAGTGAAACCAGAATATTATCAGATATGTTGTTGCTGTTAAGTACCGTGGAGTTGGTTCTGACCCATGGCGACCCTGTACATAGTTTCCCAGGCTATAAATCTTTATGGAAACAGAAAGCCTCATCTTTCTCCCTTGGATCAACTGGTAGTTTCGAACTGCTGACCTTAAGGTTTACAGCTGATTCATAACCACTACGCTACCAGAGCACCTTATTATCAGATATAGTGCTAGAAAATGGACCCCTCTGGTTGGAAGGCAACTCAAAATACAACTGGGAAAGAACTGTCTCCTCAAATAGAGTTGGCCATGATGACATGAATGGAGTGAAACTTTTGGGCCCTTGATGTGTTGATGGGGCACAACTCAAAATCAGGAAAAACAACTGTAAATATCCATTAATAATTGGAACATGGAATATATGAAGTATAAATCTAAGGAAAATGGAAGTTGTGAAAAAATGGAATGGAATGGATAAATATCAATATCCTACACATTAATGAGTTGAAATGGACTGGTATTAGCTATTCGAATCTGACAATCACAGAATTTATTATGCCAAGAATGACAAATTGAAGGAACTTGTACATAGACCAAGACACCGATGTTCGAACAGAAAAAGGGAAAACCAAATGGTTTAAAATTAGGAAAGGTGTCTGCCAGGACTGTATTCTTTCACCATACTTATTCAGTGTGTATGCTAAAGAAATAATTCAAGCAGCCGGATTATGATGAATGTGGCTTTAGGATTAGAAGAAGACTAATGAACAACCTACGGTATGCAGATGATACAACCTTTCTTGCTGATGGTTAAGAGGACTTAAAATACTTATTGATGAATATCAAAGATCAGTCTTTGTAGGGGTTGCACCTCAATGTAAAAGAAACAAAAATCCTCACCCATGGACCAGTAAATAACATCAAGACAGTGAAGAAAGATTTAAGTTTTCAAAGACATCAATTTGTTTGGATCAACCATCAACACTTACGGAATCAGCAGTCAAGAAATCAAACTACATGTTGCACTGGGCAATTCTGCTACACAAGACCTCTTTAAAGTGCTCACAAGCAACGTGTCAGTTTTTAAGGACTAAGGTGATTCAATCCAAGGTATTTTCAATAACCTCATATGCATGTGAAAGTTGGACAATGAATAAAGAAGACTGTTGAAGAACTAATGCATTTCCATTATGGTGTTGGAGGGGAATATTGGAAGTAAGATGGACTGTCAAAAGAACAAACCAATCTGTGTTGGAAGAAGTACAGCCAGAGTGCTCCTTAGAAGTCAGGATGGCCCGACTTCGTCGCTCATCCTACAGATATATTATCAGGAGGGACGATTTCTGGAAGAGGACATCATGCTTGGTAAAGTGGAGGGTCAGCAAAAATGATGAAGACCCCAACAAACAGATTGTCACAGCGGCACAACAATGGGCTCATGTGTAGCAACGATTGTGAGGTTAGCACAGGACCAAGTCGTGCTTCCTTCTGTTATGAACAAAGTCTCTAAAAGGCAGGATCAACTCATCATTACCTAACAACAATGACAAGGAACAGTTCTCTGTAAAACAGGATTACGATGATTCAGATGGACTCAACGGCAATGGGTTTTGGTTCTGAGATCCTTCTGTCATGGGGACAGCAGAAATTGGTAACTTCTTCAGTTGCCATAGGAAAATGAACGTATTTATTGCATTTTGTGCTAAAACTGTGTTAAGTATTGTCTACCTATTATCTTATTCACTCTTTTAAGATTCATGTTTGCATTTTATTCCCACCTCACAGACTGTGTAAAGTAGAGAAAGGCTAAATAAATGTGGTTTGTTTTTTGAACCCTTGTATGCATCTCAAGTTTCAATAAATATATATAAGAAACCTCTAGAATGAGAAATATACAATGTCATTTCTCACATAAGCATCATTTTTATTTGTTGATTCTATTTGTTGATCAAATAAGCATTGTTGTTGTTGTTAAGTGCCCGTGTCAAGATCTTTCATGAAATGCAATGCTATCTATGATAGGATAAGAACATTACACCTACAATAAAAACCAGTTAATATCATTATTATGCAAATTTACTCACCAATCAATAAAGCCAGTGATAATGAAATTGAAGAATTCTACATATGTCTTCTGTCTGAAAATGATCAAACATGCAATCAAGATACATTGACAATTACTGGTAATTGGAATGCAAAAGTTGGAATAAAAGAGGAAAGATCAATAGTTGGAAAATATGGCCTTGGTGATAAAAATAATGCTGGAGACTGGATGATAAAATTGTGCAAGACCAATGACTTATTCAATGTAAATGCCTTTATCGGCAATATAAAAGGCAGCCATACACCTGGATTTCACTAGATGGAATACAAAGGAATCAAACTGACTGTATCTGTAGGAAAAGACAATGGAGAAGTTTGACATCATCAGCCAAAAAAAAGGCCAGGGGCTGACTGGAGAACCTACCGTCAATTGCTCATATACAAATTCAGGCTGAAGTTGAAGAAAAGTAAAACAAATCCACAAAAGTCCATGCTCTAGAACATACCCCACCTAAATTTATAGAACAGATATGATGCGTTAGATACTAATGACCAAAGACCATCAACATCATAAATAAAGAAAAGAAAAGGTTATTGATGGAAACCAGATGCCTAGTGCATGCTTGTTCCTGTTGTGCCAGCTTGTACTTAGTGACGCCGATTCTACAGCACGCCTTGCTCAGGCCTGGTTCACCATCACCCTGCTGCTGCCCCCACTCCAATGCCAGGATCCTGCTCTGTGCACTGACTTGGAATTCCTGCCTTCCAGCCCACCTGCTCATCTTGCCTGTACTTAGGACTCTCCTATCTCTACAACTGTGAGTCATTTTCATGACATTAACTTCTCTTTAAAAATAAATACATATATATATGGGGGGGCTATTGAAAAGGCAGGAGCAAAGTGAATGTCAAATGAAACTCTGAAACTTAATCTTGAGGGTAAAAGAACCAAATTGATTAGAAGAAATGATGAAGTAATAGAGGTGAACAGAACATTTCAAAGGCCAACTCAAGAAGACAGAGTAAAATATTGTAACGAAATGTACAAAGATCTGGAATTAGAAAACTGAAAGGGAAAGACACAATCAGCATTTCTCAAGCTGAAAGAACTGAAGCAAAATTCAAACCTCAGATTGAAATGAAGGACTCTGTAGGCAAAATGAAATCAAAAGACATATTGCATTACTCAAATCTGGTGCACGAGAAATATTAAAGTGTTCAAGAGCAGTGATGTCAGTTTGAGGACTAAAGTGTACCTGACCCCAAGCCATGGTATTTTCAATAAGCTCATAAGCAAGTGAAAGTTGGACAATGAATAAAAAAGATTGTAGAATAATTGACACAATTGAGTTATGCTGCTAGAAAAGAAAAGGAAAGGTACAATGGACTTCCAGAAGAACACACAAATCTGTGTTTGAAGAAGTCCACCTAGAATGCTCCTTAGAAGAAAAGATGGCCAAACTTTGTCTTTCATACTCAGACATATTATCAGAGGGAACAGTCCTCGGAGAAGGACAATAGATAGGCAAAGTGGAGGGTCAGATAAAAAGAGGGAGATTCGCAATGAGACGGATTGGCACAGTGGCAGCAGCAATGGGCTCAAGCTTTACTAGGATGGTGAGGATGGCACAGGACCAGAATCAAAGCATTTGTATGATGTTGTTGGGGAAGAATGTAAATACACCATGGATTGCCAGAACAAATGTGTTTTGGAAGAAATATGGAGACATTGTTCCTTAGAAGAAACAATGGCAAGACTTCACCTTTTGTATTTCGTATTTCGAGCATGTTATCAGGAGGCACACGTGGTTAGTTAAGTGGAAGGTCAGTTAAAAACAGATGGATCCAGACAGTGGCTGAAACAATGGGCTTCAACAGAACAACAATTGTGAAGGATATACAAGCCTCGGCCATGTTTTATTCTCTTCTGTTTGAAATTGATTAGATGGCTTTATTGATTATATCACTTTCTGCTGAAAACTATTAATTATATATATGTACTAAAGTTTGTTTAATCATTCACCTATTGAGGAACATGTGGAATGCTTCCAGTTTTTGACAATTACAAAATGAACCTCTGTAAACATTTATGTAGGAGCTCTGGGGGTGCTGTGGGTTATGCATTGTGATTCTAACCACATAGTTGTTGGTTCAAACCAGGTGAGGCTATCTGCTCCTGTAAAGATTTAGACTCAGAAACCTTATGAAAGGTTACAGTGAGTCAGATTTGACTCTTTGTGGTTAAAATTAAAAAATGAATAAAAGAACAGAGTGATTTGTTTGGAGACTTCAAGTTTTCTGTATTCATGAACATGCAAAAATTGTAGTCTAGTTATGAGAACAGAATAATATTAATAAATGTTTAAGATATCATGAACAATTTTAGCCTATGATGTCTAGGAGTCATGGTATGGATGCTATAGAACACGCTTTGGACTGCAAACTTGGTCGACAGTTCAAATCCAGCAGCTGCTCCTTGAAAACCCTATACAGGGTCACTACATCACTTAATAACTAATGCCATAATATGGCTGTTTGTTATATGACAATAATAACACTCTTGTCTTCATAATGAATTCTTATATAAAAAAAGACACAAATAAGCAACTTTTCCTCTTTAAAAAAATAAAAAAAAAGAGTACACTAAGTATGCGGGTGGTCTCTCTTTTATGATTACTGTAATGTGGCAGTACTCAACACAACCATGGCAGATGCAGCTCTATATCTTGCATCAGCCTATTCCATTCTTAATGGGAACCATTTTGATCACTAAAACAAGGAGAATTTGGACAAGGACGGCAAGTTTTATCAAATAACACAGTGTGAAAATGTAAACAATTATTTGTTATTTCCCATTGATAATTTGTTAGCCAAAGGATTAGTGTTCCAGGAAAAAGGCAGTAAAGTAATGAAGTAAGAGAGATGTGAGCTATAATCTTGACTCTGATTTGGATGACATGTAAGTCTCAGTTTCTTTATATGTAAAATGGAGATAGTCGTAGTATCAATGATTTCAAAGAGTTCATTTGAACTCTTGCTTCAAGTCAGTGAGCAAGATGTATGTTTCAAATGTATTTTGTTTCCATATTACTCAAACTTTAATTATGTATAAAGTAAATAATAGGAATAAATGGCATGAAACAAATCATAGTGTTTATGCATATGCCATATTTATACAATATTGTGCCTATTCAATATAAGTTGTTTCTACTACTATTACTACAGTTACTATTCTATACTATTAGCACCTCTGTTTCTTACTGTTGATTCCCATGCAAAGAGCTTTAGTTTCAACTTCCTCTGTTCACAGCTAGATTGACAACAATCATTTCTGCATGTGTTCACTGCTTTCCGTTTCTTCCTTCTCTGCTTTACTCAATAACCCACCACCTGACTGTATCTTAATATTCTGTTTGAACGCGAAGCAAATGTTTTAACAATTCTGAGTTAGAAGCATAACTCCATGCTTCAAGTCATTGTCTCTCAGATGTGGGTGATGATTACCAAAGAGGACATTTGGAAAATGTCTATAAACATATTTTAGTGTTACAACTCAGGTGGGGAGGGGTACTCTATTGGTAGATGCCAGGGAACCTTTAAACATAAAATAGGACATCCCCTGTCCCCTCAATAAATAACTAGAGCAAAATGCCATTTCTGAGGTTGAGAGGCCCTATTCTAAATGGATACCAATATGTAACGAAATACAAAATATTAAGATGAGCCTATGATTTTTAATCAGTGCCTTAGAGAACTTGACTTCAGTCAGACTATCTCTGTTCATCACCATGGAAAATTCCCTGAATTTTTTTAACCAGTGAACAGAAAATCAGACACATATTATATTTAAACTTTTAAGTATAAATGATCAGGTGGTACTATCAACTAAGCAGAGATAAGTACTTCTGCATCACAGCAGAGGGATTAACCAGTTGATCTCTAAGGAGCCTTCTCAATTCTCACACCCATAATTCCATATTCAAAGCATCTCAACTGCCTACATGATGGAGTCCACATATCTTAGTATTCAAGGCCATCCACAGCCAGTCCCCTGCTTAGTCTACCTGTTCTTTGTCCCCTTATTTCTTATCATGAATGTCTGCTTCAAAGAAGTTGGTTATCTCATTGAGGTCCATATATACCTTTAAGATTCCACACTTTCTATCTGCCTTTACCAGTCTCCCCAGCCCTCAGAGAATATGACCTTTCGATACTTTTATTACCATGTTATTAATTTCTGCCTTTAGGAAAACAAATATTTTTCTTTTTGTTTTATTTTTTTAATTTCACTTATCATCCATAACAGATTTTATCTCCTTTAGATATTAAGATGAAATATACTTTCTATGCTTTATGTTTATCCTCCTTCATTTTAAGATATTATATAAGCATTTGACCCATCTATCCCATGGAATGTACAATCTATTTGAAGAGTGTCCTGCGGTTAGTCCTTAACTATTTGCTTGACCTATTCATGGAGAAGAACATTATGTTTGGTAAAGTAGAAGGCAAGTAAAATAGAGGAAGACCTTCAACATGAGGGATTGATACAGTGGCTGCAACAATAGACTCAAACCTAACAATGGTACAAAGTGGATGGTATTTCATTTTCTAGTAAATACGGTCACTGTGAGTCACAACTGATTTGGCATCACCTATCAACAACTCTTGATATCACATTCTACTGTCATTGTTGTTAAGTGTCATCAAGTTGATTTCATCTCATAGCAATGGCAAGTAACAGAGTTGATCTGACCCATAGAATTCACTAGGCTAGAATCTCTATGGAAGTAGATCACCTGGTCTTTTTATTTTTAAAGTTAAATGGGTTTAAACCAGCATCTGTTCAGTTAGACCTTGAGTGTTTGACCATTATGCCACCTTACTCTTAAATAATTAGAACATCCTGTCAAAGCCATGCATTGAAAAGTACTGAAAGACTACATCTGCATTGAATGGACTGTGATTGATTCGTGATGTCTGCTTGTAAGACAATGCTGTGTCAATAGTAGGCCTAAGTTTTGTCATTTCTATTCTTTCCCTTTTCTAGTATTGCCTGCTCAATTACAAACATCTTTTATAAGTGATCTCCTAAATGGACATAATGTTGTTGTTGTTTAGTGCTGTCGACTCGATTCCGACCAATAGCGACCCTGTAGAGGGCTTCCAAGGAGCAGCTGGTGAGCTTGAACTGCCGACCTTGCAGTTCAAACAGCTTTGCAGTCTGGGAACATTAACCCACAGAGCTGCACCAGAACTTCACTTGTGTTCTGTGGACTCGATCTGTGTAACCTCATAGATGATCTAATATAGCGCAAGGAAAACTAGTTGTTATCTTAATTAAGGATATTTTGGTTACTGGTAAAATAAATGTATTGCACATTTGTTGTTAGTTGCTGTAAAGCTGATTATCGATTCATAATGCCCCTATGTGATAGAGGAGAACTGTCCCATAGGGCCATCTAGGCTATCATCTTAAAAAGAACAGACTGCCAGATCTTTCTACTTGCCGAGGGTTTGAATCACAAGGCTTCTAGTTAGCTGCTGAATTCTTAACCACTTATACTATCAACATTCTTTTATCATACACTGTTGTTCGGCACCATCAAGTTGGTACTGACTCACAGTAATCCTATACACAATAAAAGGAAACTTTGTCCAAACTTGTGACATCTTCACCAACAATGCTGAATCTGGTGTTGCACTCAATGTATCAGTTCATCTCCTTGAGGGTCTTCCTATTTTTCACTGACTCTCTACTCTTATCAAGCAGGATGTCCTCCAGAAAACTGGTCCCTCATAACAACATGTCCATTGGAGTCCTGGTGTGGCGCTGTGCGTTGATGCGCCAGTCTGCAAAGCTGTTTGAACTGCAAAGTCAGCGGTTCAAGCTCACCAGCTGCTACTCGGAAAACCCTTTACAGGGTCGCTATGGGTCGGAATGGACTCGACAGCACTTAACAACACCACCAAGATACTATGTGAGACAAAGTCTCAACATCGCCACTTCTAGAGTCTCATGGCTGTATTATTTCCAAGAAAGATGTCTTCATTCTTTTGGAAGTCCATGCTGAGTTGTTGTTCAGCGCTGTCAAGTTGGTTCCAACTCACAGTGAACAGGTATAGGGTTTCCAAGGAGTGTTTGGAGGGTTTGAAGAGATGACCTTGCTGTTAGCAGTCCAGTGCTTATCCTACAACAGCACACCAAGACCCAATATCCAGTTCTTTTTTTTGTCTATCATTTTTGATGTCCAGCTTTTGCATTCATATGAAAATGACTGAAACTATCAGAGTTTGGGTCAGGTGTGGCTTAGTCCTCAAAATGACATCTTTGCCTTTTAACACTTTAAATTGAAGTCTTAAAAATCTCTTTCAAAATCGCCTGACTTCTTCATTGCTATTTTCATGGATGTTAATGGTGGATTCCAGTCCAATGAAATTCTTGATAACGTCATTGTTTTCTCCACTTATCATTAGTTGCTCATTGGTGCAGTTGTGATGATTTTTGTTTTCTTTATATTAATTATTGATATCCAAATTTATATTAATAATTGATATTAATTA
>NW_006408639.1:1531407-1535214 GCF_000296735.1 Chrysochloris asiatica | reverse complement strand
TGTGTGTGTATGTGTGTGTGTGTGTATGTATATGAGGGTTCTTCAAAAAATTCATGGAAAATGGAATGAAAAGATAATGGAATTTTCCCATGAACTTTTTGAAACCCCCCTTAACTATACAAGAGCTTACACATATATATTATGTTCTCTGTGTGTATGTATTTCCTATGTAGGTGTATAAAAATACATTTAATGGTTCAAATGCTCAAAACTGAAAATGTGTGGTTTGTCTTGTGGATTGTTTGTTTTGTTTGTTTTTCCCATCTTCCCATTGCACTGCAGAATGGCCTGCTGATACCTCTCCTTTTGTCAGAGGCTGATAAGGGCTGTGTAATCTAGCAGTCAAAACAGCTCACTAAAAAGCTTCTTTGGCGGCAAAGCCTATCTTGGAGTGTATTTGGTTTCCTGGCTGCCTTATTTGTTTACAACAATGCTCTTAAAATTGTCTCTACCATCTGTGTAAGGTCTAGTTCCTTGAATGAGAATGAGATATCAAAATGCCATCCAGATGTCTAGATGCATAGCCACATTAACACATTATGCAAATTGTCACAAGGCTTTTTTTTTTTTTTCCTTCTTAAACAAAACATATTTTTAGATGGCGTGTCAGAAAGTAAATCTGCGGCAGCAAAGGGAAATTTTTACAAAGGTAAAGAAAGCAAGATGTATCCGATTTGCATTGCGTATCTTTTTATAATCATAACTTATTAAACCATGACACGCAGATGTTTTAGTGATTCACTTTGCAAAGGGAAGATAGATGAAAATAGAAACAGTAAAATGCACCTTGACCAAATAAAAATGTACAATTTTTTGAGACCCCCCAAACAAATCATAAATTACTGTAAAGCCGTCTGAACTGCAAGATTGGCGGTTCAAGCTCACCAGCTGCTCCTTGGAAACCCCATACAGGGTTGCTAAGGGTAGGAATCAACTCGACGGCACTTCAAAATAACAACATAGTGGAAAAATCAATATCATAGTTTAATTCAGTATCCCAATGATGTCTGGCAAGTATTCCTCAACTAATGTGTTAGTTCTACCTTTTTCAAACATCTGTTTTTAGTGTTTAAAACTATAAATAATAGCGCATTACAAATGGTTCCATGTCATGGATTTGCTGTGTGGTAAAATGATAGTGGAAATGTATTTTATAATATAGCATCTCGACTTTTATAAGAAATAGTCACCTTGGAATTTGGAACTAGTACTAATTTGTAGACTACATATTTTCTGATTCATTTTTAAATAAACCTGGATTATTGTTATTCTAATCCCTATTCTCCCATTTATAAATCCTGAATATTTTTTCTCGGATGTGTTAGAGGGCAGAGAGAGAGGAAAAGGCAAGACTAACTTTTCAAGTCTCCTACGTGTACATTTAAATTCATAAGTTCTCTTTTCCACTTCTCCAAAAAGACAAAGAAATAACATTACTTTACAAAATATCTTTTCTAAAGTCAATAATTCCTGAACTAATATTTAAATTGAATCCATGTTCCTGAGATAATTTAACCAATTCATTATTGCCACTGAAGACCTTGACATTTAGTTCATAGTTCAAAATACCAGCCATCAGCAAATCAAAACAACACTACCTGTCAACATTTTGTGGGTCGTGTTAGCTCTGAGCTTGCCATTCATGATACATTTTCCTCTTTTCCTCATTGAGTGTTAAGTTATCAAACAGTTCCTGATCACTTACTGAGGCTACTAAGAAAAAATTGTTAAGGACTAGCAAATCGTTCCAACAGTTTTTTAAGCAGGGGTGTGACACAAGAAAATGAAGAAGAAAAAAAATTGAAGGTAATATTAGTCAGAGTGTGGAAGAAGAATTAGAAGTGGACAGGTAGTAGCAGAAAGGGAGGATGAAGAATTCAGAAATATTGGTTGGAGTCATTCACTAGCATATAATGAATCAGCTAAGCTTTCTATCTCCTTCATTCCCATACAATTAAGCTGTGGCTGAGGAGTGCAAGGGGGAAAAGAAGATAATTATCTAGTAGATTCAGTTCAGCAAACACTAGCTGGGAAGAATTAGATGATCCAGGCATTCTTTCCACCCACACACTTTGCTGACAAATTATCTCCGTGTTCCACCTGGTTCACATATTTTCTTGGAGCAGGGAGCTGTACTATCAATCTCTCTCCTCAGATATGAATAGGCATAGCTGAATTTCTACCAGATACCCCAAAATTCTTCCCAGTAATCCAAGTAAGATTGAGTGAAACAATGCAATTCAACACAAACCCATACCCTTTCTGAGACACTAACCCTGACACCAAATTCATAGGTCTGTGCAAAAGAGTTACAAGAGAAGCCTCAATTGCAATGGCACTTTGAACAGCAAGGTCAACGGTTCAAATCCACCAGTGACTTTTGGAAATCCTATACTGGGTCGCTATTAGTGGGAACTGATTCCACAGCACTTAACAATAACAGCCACTGATTTGATCCCTCAGAACACTGAAATAATTGAACCTCAGACCAAGAACTAATGAATTGTTGTGGCAACAATTTGTAACTAAATCATTAAAAAATGTTGATCTTCTACTTAGAATTATTGTTAAAGTGTCATTGTGTCATCTCTGACTCATAGCAACCCTGAATAGAGTCTGCCAATGAGCAGCTGGTGGTTTTGAACCGCGGACTTTGTGGTTAACAGTCCTTTCCTTATTCTACACTGCCACACCAGAAGTCAATGATAGTTAATGGGAAACAAAGTGCACTATTCTTCCTGAAAGAAGTTCATCTTTTAATTATTAAAGGAACGGATGACATACAACCGGGCCCATGATTTTATTCTATTTATAATCTGAACGCCAAGTGGCTAACATTCAATGATTTGTGTATCACCCAAGGGTTTTTGTTGATAGGTTCCTTGGAACCTTTTAGGCTCATAGGAAGGAACCACATCAGAAAGACTAGAATGACCCTGTTGAGTTTCACGGGTTGTAATTATAGAGGAGACCTGATGTGACACTATGGGTTAATGTGTAGGAAGCAAGGTCAGTTTGAGCACAAGGACAGATGTTCAAGCTCACCAGCCGCTCCTTGAAAACCAAATACAGAGTTGCTGAGTCAGAACTGACTCCACAGCACGTAAAAACAACAACAACAATCTTTATAGAAGCAGAGTTGTTGTTGTTGTTGTTGTGAAGAGCTGCCGAGTCGACTTCAACCCATAGCGACCCTGTATAGGGTTTCCAAAGAGCGGCTAGTGAGACTGAACCAACGACCTTGCAGTTCCAAAGACTTTGCAGTCTGGGGCATTAACCCACAGCACCACACCAGGACATACAAATATATATATATATGTTGTTGTCAGGTGCCATCGAGTTGGAACCGACTCATAGCGACCCCATGCACAGCAGAATGAAACAATGTCAAATCCTGGGCCAACCTCACTACTGCTGCCACACCTGACACCATCAATGATGCCACCTGGCTGATCCATCTCTTTGATGGTCTTCCTCTTTTTCTCTGACCCTCCACCTTACCCAGCACGACATCCTTCACCAGCAACTGCTCCCTCCTGACAATATGTCCAAAGTATGAGAGACGAAGCTTAGCCATCTTGGCCTCTAAGGAGCATTCTGGCTGCACTTCTTCCAAAACAGATCTATTGGTTCTTTTGGCAATCCATGGCACTTTTAGTATTCTCCTCCAACACCACAACTCAAAGGCATAAATTCTTCTACCGTCTTCCTTATCACTGTCCAGCTTTCGCATCCATATGAGGTTATTGAAAATACCATGGCTTGGGTCAGGCACACCTTAGTCCTCAAGCTGACATCTCTGCTCTT
>NW_006408639.1:1498163-1499532 GCF_000296735.1 Chrysochloris asiatica | reverse complement strand
AAACCTGTCCACCATGGGTGACCCTGCTGGTTATTTAAAATACCGGTAGCATAGCCCTCGGAATCACAGCAACTCAAGGCAACAAAGCATGACACACAGATGAGTGGTGTCCGTTTGGTTTTATGTCGAAACTGTCTCTTTAATTTTCTATATCAATGCTGATACAATCAAGATGTTCTCTCCCAAGATGGCAGCTCCGGAACTAGCTGAGCGCCTTGAATTATAAAAAAATGGATTTCTTGATTCTCCTACAAATTCCCCCAGCTATAAACCCTCCAATCCTCCAAATATTCCTTTAAATGTCTTTCAGATTTCCAGTACCATCCCCTGAGCATGCTTGGCCCAGTAATCCATGTTGTTATTGGTGGAGCTCCTCACTGCACGTCTACGTGATCCGCCGTCTTGATTGTTAACATATAGAGGTTAGAATTCACCACACACAAAATGGAGGGTAATAACAAAATACAGCATAATTACATCATTTTATAAAATATAGGAAAGCCACACAGTACTGGGAATCATAGAATAGTCAAGTTGACACATAATATTAACCATAACAATGCTATATATAATTTATTTGCTTTATTATGCCCTACTAGTGGTTACAAATTGGGCTGCAAACCTTAAGATCAGTGGTTCGAAACTACCAGCTGCTTCGCAGGAGAAAGATCAAGCTTTCTACCCCCATAAAGATTTACACCCTCAGAAACCCTGTACAGGGTCACTATGGATCAGAACCAACTCGACAGCACTTAACAACAACAACATATATACATACATATGTGTATATATATATATATATATACAAACACACACACATACACATGAGGAAGAATGAAAAATTGTCAGCACTCTGACTGTAGAATTTATTTTAATCAACTTTTAGAAAACACAAACATCCTTTTTTGACATAAACATCATTTTTTTGACATAATCTCCTTGCTTTGTGCATCTGTCAACAAGCTTACATATTTCCTTATTTTAAAATGTTTTACACTGAACTATGAGCCACACATGTACTGCTGTCTTCACTTCTTCATCCTTGAACGGCTACTTTCAGGGAACCAAACAGGTAAAAATCAGATGTAGCAAGATCAGGATTATAGGAAGGATGTTTTAACACCTCAAAATGAAGTTTTTGCAGGGTCAATAGTGTAGACAGAGGTGTACAGACATGTACTGTCACACAAGATCACAGTGCCCTTGGATAGCACTCCTCTGTGTTTAAACTGAAATTTAGGCTTCAGGTGTTCAGTGAGCATCTCATTTTAATGAGCATTGTTAATTGTTGAACCATTTTCCTGATAGTGTTCCAATACCGGCCTCTTAGAATCCCAGAAAACTTGTTGTTGTTGTGTTGGAGACCGCA
>NW_006408639.1:1495783-1496945 GCF_000296735.1 Chrysochloris asiatica | reverse complement strand
TGAACCGAACTCCCCTGTCGAGGCCGGTCCTCAACATTGTTGTCCTTGTTAGGTGCTATCAAGTTGGTACTAAATCATAATGACCTTATGCACAACAGAATGAAACACTTCCTAGTCCTGTGCCAACCTTACAGTCATTGCTAAGCCTGAGCCCATTGTTGCTGACACTGTACCAATACATTTCACTGGGGATCTTCTTCTTTTTCTTCGAAGCTCCACTTTACCAAACATGACATCTTTATCCAGGGACTGGTGCCTACTGATAATATGTCCAAAGATAATATATTACCAGGCCATCTTGGATTCCAAGGACTTCTGTGGCTGTAATTCTTAAGCATAAACTTGCCAGCTGATGATAGACTTTTGAACTTTTTCTTGGACAGCAATTGAGAGAGTTTCCATTTCAAACCCCACTGTTTATCTCAGGGTCATAGTGACGAATCCATGTCTCATCACCAGTAATGATTTTTTTTTTTTAAAGAAACATTTATCTTCCTTTGAGTATTGATCTAAATTTTGTTTGCTGATGTCCAAATGCTTCTGTTTATGCTCTTTCATGAGTTGTTTCATTAAGCATCTTGCACTAACTTTTCAAAACCCAAGTATGTTGTAGATCATTTCATAGGCAGAACCATGGCTGATTTGCAAATGATTTGTTATATAATTCACTGTCACTGGTCTGTTTGACAGAATCATTTTACATGCATGCTCATCAGCCGTGGATGTGGACACATGTTTTCACATAACCAGAGTGTGGGTAATTTTTGACTCACTCTTGCATATATTTGCTGTTGTTGTTGTTATTAAGTGCTATCAAGTCAGTTCTGACTTGTATAGGGTTTCTAAGGAGCAGCTTGTGGGTTTGAACTGCTGACCTTATGGTTCAAATATCAATACTGATGCTAAAATACCACACAATGAATATATATATTTGGAGTCCTGGTGTGGGCTGCAAGTTAATGAGCTGGACAGCAAAGTCAGTTTGATACGCAAGGTGGGCAGTTCAAGCTCACCAGCTACTCCTCAGAAAGCCTATAAAGGGTCGCTATGAGTCGGAAATGACTCGACACTTAAAAACAACAGCAATAAATATATATATTTTTTATGTGTGTGTACACATATATACACGTTATTGTTGCTGTTAAGTATGTTGTTGTTAAAT
>NW_006408639.1:1492531-1494397 GCF_000296735.1 Chrysochloris asiatica | reverse complement strand
AGAGACAGCGAGAGAGCGAGAGAGAGTGAGTCCTGCTATACGGCTATAGGATAAACCAAAAGGTTAGTTTGAACCACAAGGTCAACAGTTTAAATCTACCAGCTGTTCTTTGGAAAACCTATACAGGGTAGCCAGAACTCAGAACCAACTTGACAACCCTCAGCCAAATTGATGACATACACATAAGTTGTTGTTAAACGAGTTGGAACTCACTCAACGGCGTTTGACAACAACAACAAGATGTTACTGATTGAATCCTACCCAAACAAAAGTCAATGTGAGTAGTCCATGATTCTCAGTATTAGGTAATGATCTTCCATTTTGTGATCTGATATAATTATCTATGGCTCTAAATCCTAACACATATGTTGTTAACAGGAGTCCTGGTGTGGCACTGTAGGATAAGTACTGGGCAGCTAGCCATAAGACTGGTGGTTCAAACACAACAGGTGATTCTCAGAAACCCTATGCAAGGTCTCTGTGAGTTGAAACCAACTCAGCAACAACAAAGCTAATGAGTCAGTTATGGTAAAGACACGGAATGCAATCTTTAGCAGTTGAAGTTTCTTGAGTCAATTTTTTCTCAGCTATAAAAGAGATTAAACAAGCAAGTTGAGCTTGAGGGACCTAACTACCACCCAAAAAAAGAGCCTGTATCAGAACTCATCCTTTGGACCCAGGGTTCTGATAAAGAGAACCTCCTAGACTCAGAGGAAGATTGATACCAGGACATATGGTGATCTCCAAGGGATCATGGGTCCACATATATTAAAGGGAGATCAGGACTTCCTTTTAAACTGTCAGCTAACAGAAACAAAAAGTCTTCTCTACAATTCACACCCTGAATTTGGACTTCTAGCCTCTTAAGTTCTTGTTGCTGTTGTTGTTGTTAAGTTCTGTTGAGTGGGTTCCTACTTATAGTGACCCTTTATAGGGTTTTCAAGGAGTGGCTGCTGGGTTTAAACCACCAACCTTGTCGTTAGCAGCCCAGTGCTTATCCTACAATGTCTCTCAAATTAAAAGAGAAATATATTTCTGTTTGTTAAAGCCATCCACTTATGGTATTTCTGTTACAGCAGCACTAGATAATTAAGACATTCACTGTGTGTTGCAAAAATGTCAGTGGGATTGTTTTGTTCCTCTAGGGAGTTTTGACCACCAGAACTTCTAACCACCAGGAAGTTCCAATCATGATGTGAGAAGGCAGTTTGATTCTGACCACAGTTAGAAAGGCACTTGTCATGTCTCTTAATGAAGAAGGTACAAAGCTAGCTCTCCTGATGCTTTGGGCATCATGACCCATAGGTGGTTCTTCTGGTTTTGTAACTGCTGAATCTTACTGTAGAAAGTGGAACTTCCAAGTTGTCTTGAAGGCCCACACATTATGAGGACATCTACATTCACCTGACTCTTCCCTGTGTGTTCCGAACTCCAGGTGAAGTGGTGAGAAATGGTAAATGGGAGAAGTCTGTCTACCTTCTTTGTGTAATGATCCTTCTAGGAGTTCAAAACATAACCTCTGAGAACACTGTCTGGGTTTCTATGCTGGCTTTTCTCATTCTCAGCCCTGGGAGCCTTAGGGTCTTGTTGTCACCTGTAATATAGTCAACACTCATTCATAACAGCTCCACGCATCCAGGTGCAATGGAAAAAAACTGCTGCTTGGTTCTGCATCATCATTATTATGAAGGCGTGAAACTTACCATCTGGATCCTAGACTTTTCATTGACTTAAACTGACTCAGAATCACAGTAACACACAAGCCTTCTCTGACAGTTGAGGTGCCTTAACTGAGAACTGAATCCTGGTCTCCCACATGGTGTTGGTGGTGGTGATGTTAAGTGCTGTTGAGTCATTTCTAACTCA
>NW_006408639.1:1475898-1490496 GCF_000296735.1 Chrysochloris asiatica | reverse complement strand
AGGTGGCATCATTGATGGTGTCAGGTGTGGCAGCGGTAGTGAGGTTGGCCCAGGATTGGACATTGTTTCGTTCTGCTGTGCATGGGGTCTCTATGAGTCAGTTCCGACTTGATGGCACCTGACAACAACAACAACAATCACTGCGTACCATGTAATAAGTAGGGGAGTCCTCTTGTAGGCTGCATGGTCAGTTTGCATCGCAAGGCTAACAATTCAAACTCACAAGCCATTCCTCAGATGCTTTATACAGGGTGGCTGTGAGTCAGAACCAACTTGACAGCATTTAACTACAAAAATTAAGACAAAAGAACAGAAACAATTCTATTAATATTTTGTCTCCTGTCCAGCAGGTTCTAATTCTTTGCAATACCATCATGCTACAGCTCATCTATGAATCAATGTAGTATGGCTTAATTATCTAGTGCACCATATAGGAAATACTGCAAACGATGCTTTCAGTGAGCAGAAATTTATCTTAGCTGAGGAGGCTAGAAGTCCAAATTCATGATGCAAGTTCTACAGAAAGACTGTCTCTGTCAGCTCTGGGGAACGCCCTTGTCTTTTTCAGCTTCTACTCTTGGATTTCTTGGCAATCATGTAGCATATATCATCTTCAATTGTACTTACTTGCTAGTTTAATCAGTTATTTTAGATAAGAAAAGAGATTGACTTATAACACACCTGACATTAATACTGTATCATTAACATAACCAAGAAGATTCAACCATAAATGGGACTCTAACTACAGGTACGGGTGTTAGGATTTACAACACATATTTGAGGAAAGAGGGGAGAGGACACAACTGACATTCTCTCTGAAACAGCAAGTATCATGGAAGTCACATATACTTGGATAAGGTTATTTATCAAAGATCTCTAACAACGTTGCTGTTGGCACTGTAACACGGTTAACTACTGTGAAAACCAGTATGGCACTTCCCTCAAAACCTGGAAATAACATTACTGTATGACCCAAGAACCACTAGGTCAAATTGGCATACATCCCCAAGAAATAAGAAGCAGGCACAAGTGGATACATGCACACCCATGTTCATTACAGCGCTAGTCACAATAACGAAAAGATGGAGACAGCCTAAACACCCATCAATGGAAGAACGAATAACAAACTCTGGTCATACACTCAAACGAATATTTACTAAACACTCTTGAAAAGTAATGAAGACTCTCATAAAATTGGATAAACCTGATGGATATTACACTGAGTGAAATTAATTTAAAAAGGAAAAATATTGCATGAAACCACTCAAGAAAAGGTTTTCATGTATAAACTCAAGAAACTCAAGAAAAGGTTTTTATGCTAAATAAATATTCTTTGATGGTTACCAGGGGTGGGAGGGAAAGAAAAGTAACACACTGGCTAGTTGTTGTTGTTAAGTGCCATCAAGTAGGTTCTGACTCATAGCAACTCTGTGTAAGGTTTCTGAGGAGTGGCTCGTGGGTTTGAACCACCAATCTTACAATTCAAAACACACTTGCAGTCCAGTGCTTATCTGAGAGCACTAACACCGCTGACTAGAGGGAAGACAAATGTTAATTTGGGTGTTGGGGAAGGCAACATACATCTAGAAGGGGCTGGCAGATGAATGATGAAGACCGGTGAAGAAAGGGAAGAACACAAGGGTTAAAGGGGATAGAGTTTACCTGTTGTTAAATGTACAACCTTGCATCAACAGTGTTCTATGGGCAGATCCATGGTCAGATGTGCAGGCTGAATGGCTATGGAAGGGAGAGTGGGAGTACACTCACCAACCTATAAGGGTATGATGGAGGATATTTATATATGGGTATTTACATTTGCGGCAAACACACATATGAATGTGATGAAGCATACAACAGGGGAAATGATGAAAACTTCATTGTTGTTGTTACCTGTCACCGAGTTGGTTCCAACTTTCAGTGATTCTATGCACAAAAGAATGAAACACTGCTAGGTCCGGCAGCATCCTCACACTTATTGTTACATATGAACCCAGTGCTGCTGCTACTGTGATGGTCCATCTCTTTGGGGGTGTTCCCTTCTTTCACATACTCTACTTTACCTAGCATGATGTTCTTCTCCAGAAACTGGTCCCTCTTGGTAACATGTCCAAAATATGAGAGACATAGTCTCACCATTCTAGCTGTCAAGAAGAACTCTTTTTGCAACACAGAATTGTTTGTTCTTCTGACAGTCCATGGTACTTTTAACATTCTTCTCCAAAATCACAATTACAATACACTGGTTTTTATACATCATGAAAGGAAGGTTCTGGAAGATTCATGCCATTATAGTCAACTCTGTTCTGAGGAGGCAGCACTTTCCCTGTCTTATTTTGAGTGCCATCCAACCAGTGGGAGTTGATTTTCAGGCACTGTTATCTCATAATGTTCTGTTGCTATTCCTAATGTTTTCATCTTCCGGTACTATATCTGGCAATGTTCCACTGCACTCATCTCTCAGTTTGTCACACTGTGGTGGCTTTCAGGATGTTGTGATGCTGGAAGGTACGCCACCATAGCAAGATCACTTAAGGTGGACAGGTTTCAGTGGAACTTCCAGAGGTAGATAAACTAGAAAGAAGGAGAGTTGGATACTGACTCTTCAGCCACTGAAAACCTTCTGTAAACTTCTTAGGCATTACCCAACACCTTGACACAACAAGTTTGCTAGGATTGGGAGTTCAAGACGATAGTATCAGGGGACACCAAGATCAATCTGCATAACACAGTCCACAGATACAATGTTCTACTCCTACTCTGGATGAGTAGCAACTGGAATCTTAAATGCTCATGAGATCTGAGCTCATGGGATTTTAAAGGTCATGAACTTCTGAGGTTCAACTATTAGTCTCTTTAAGTGAAGAAGAAAGAAGAGTGATGAAAATTGAAGATGCTTACAAACAACAAGGACAATGGACTAATGAAACAAGTGGACATCAGTCTCCATGACTTTGATAGGGCCCAACTACCACTACCAACTCCTGTGAAAGGGATCAAGCTAGAATGTTCTACATAGTAGGAGCAAATGTGGAACAAAACTCAACAATAATGACAGGGCTGAGTGGCCAGAAATACACTGAAGGAACCAGAGACGATGGCCCTCAACTACCCTTCAGATCAGGAAAAGAACTCACCCTCATGGCCCAATTTTGGACTAAGTGGTAAAGACAGGTGTAAAGAGGGGACAACAATCCAAGTGAGGTATGCGTATCATTCACCATGGAATGGTCAACCATTCAAAATCAAAAGGATAACATGTGCCTCCTGACAGAGTTCAGGTTTGGGAAGGAGACTGGAATGTAAATAAGACCACAGGTAGGAAGTGCAATAACTGTTGTTGAATGGAGGTGATTGAATACACATTGAGCTAAACCAAAGTATAAGATTTGCTGAATGTAAAACTGAGGATCTTCTGATTAATCCTTCCTTCACTCAATTCACAATAAAAAGTTGTGTTTTGTTTTGTTTTAAAAATACACAGCTTGGGACCAACTAACACCATTGCTTTTTATCATGTACTTGTTTTATTCTGCCCCCAAAGAATGACATTGCTCTAGAAGTATTAAGCAACCACACATAAATACAAAAATACATGATCACCCTTAAAAAGTTATTTGGATAGGGAACACCATCCATAAGCTTATGCAAATATTCTGAAAGTTCAAAAAATGATTTCTAAAAGTCATTCATTGTGAAGGATAAGTATTCTAGAACATTTAATTATGGTCATGAGGAACCTGTACATAGTCCAAGAGGCAGTCATTCTAATACAACAAGGGATTACTGAGTGGTTTAAAATCAGGAAAGGTGTGTTCCTGGGCTGTATCCTTTCACCACACTTAGGCAATTTGTATGCTCAGCAAATAATCTGAGAAACTGTATTATCTGAAAAAGAGTATGACATCAGAAGTGGAGGAAAATTCATTAACAACCTGTGATATGCAGATAAAACAACCTTGCTTGCTGGAAGAGAAGGGGACTTAAAGTATTTACCGATAAATATAAAAGACCATAGCCTTCAGTATGGATTGCACCCCAATGTAAAGAAAATAAAAATCCTTTCAACAGGACTAATAAATAACATCATGATACATGGAGAAAACATTTCAGTTGTCAAAGAGTTCATTTTTCTCAACACTCATGTACGCAGCAGTCAAGAAATAAAAGGACAAATTGCATTAGGAAAATCTGCACAAATGTGAAGGATCATAAATATCAGTTTGATGACTACGGCGTGCCTGACCTAAACTATTGTGTTTTCCGTGGCCTCATATGCATGGGAAAGTTGGACAACGAATAATGAAAACTACAGAAAATGTATGCATTTATATTGTGGAGTTGGAGAAGAATATTAAAATACCATGAGCTGCCAAAAGAACAAACAAATCTGTCCTGGAAGAAGTACAACCAGAATGCTCCTTATAAGTTAGGATGGGAAGACTTCATCTCTCATACTTTGGACATGTGATCTGACGGGACTAGTCCTTGGTGCAGGACATCATGCTTGGTAAAATGGAGGTTCAGCAAAAAAGATAAAGATCCCCAAAGAGTTGATAGGAGCCATGGGCAACTGTGAAGATGGTACAGGATTGGGAAATAGTTTTTTTGTGTTGTGCATAGGGTCGCTTTGATTCAGAACTGACTGAACAGCACCTCACAACAACAAGAAAATCCACTCATTGGACATATTTACTGAAATTATCTAGTATTTCCCAATTTTTTGCATGCCCTTCTGCCAAGATTATTGTCCCAATATCTTCCTAGTATCACTACAGCCAAGAATTTTGTTTTTCTTTTCAATAGCAGATACCTGTAAAAGCCATAATATTTTAACTTCTTGCACACATAATGCCCCACTCTAGTTCCTACCCCAATCAATCCTTAGCAGCAGTAAAAATGGATTAAGAACTAGGAACCTGACTGAATTAGAAAACTGTCTCAATCTTTGTGCCCCCCCACCCCCCATGGATTTGTTTATTTGACACACTCAATATTCTGAATGCTTTTACCTGATTTTTTCCCCAAGACATTAGATTAGAATTAACAACACTGAGCAATTAGGGTGATTCACAATGCAGAAAATTAGTTAGAAATGCATTCAGCAGATTATTTAGTGATTAAAATATACCTCTGTAGATTAGATAATAATTTTTCTCTGGGATGCATATAATGAAGACACATTTAAAGTCAAGAGGAATGAATTCACTGATTCACCTTAAATCATCTACTTTTTAAATATTGGAAGCAAGGTAAAATATTGAGTTGTACAAGTAATTTGTAGGTTAGAGAAGAAATAAATGCATTTTTATTCAGAGGAAAGCATTTATCATTACCTTAGATGCTACTTAGATTATAGAATAATGAATATACATCTTCCCTGCATGAATTGATTGGAAGGTTTCTAGCAACGTGAACAGTATTTTCAAAATGTAATTGATCTTCACTTTGACTAAAATAAATTACAAAAACAAAAAGCATGTCCAGTAATGTTAATGACTACCTCAACTGTTTAGCAGAAAGCAATACAACTATAGTCAGATATTTGTAGAACAAGATTAGTTAAAGATCAAGGAAAATTTCCACATAAAGTAAAACACAACAGCAGTAAGAGCAATAATACTTTTATCTGAAATAAAATTGGACTGTTGATGTTCTGTTCTTCATTTCAGGAGAAATATACTTGGTCATAAGAATATGTACCAAGCTCTTTTTTGTGTAATTAGCAAGGAAAGAAAAAACAAAATACAAAAAAAAAAAAGACCCAGGACAACTAATTTAGAGAAATTCTGTATGAATTAGAACGTCCTGTAAGTGAAGCTTCCCACTGATCCTTTTGATTGAAATTAAGGGGGGAAAAAATCTTGACTATCATCACCAAGTGAGTCAAACAAAGCGTAATGCGTAATTCACCAACATGTTCAGGTATAATTATTTAATTTTCTAAATGGAACAAAATGGGTTTGCAAGAAAGATTATGGAGGGAGACAAACCGGCAGACCTTTCAGCTGATGTAAGCTAATGGCTAGATTACTAAAAGATCTAGATTACTACTGAAAGAAGAACAAATGGTAGCTTCTTAATAAGCTCTAATTTCTCATTTTTGAGTCAATTATTGTAGGTGGTGATCCTGGTGCCAACTCATAACCAACACACATGACAGACCATTCTGACTCATAGAAACCATACAGGACAGACTGCAGTGGCGCCCATTGGCTTCCGAGGCTATAACCTTTGCAGAAGCAGAACTTAAGGTCTTCTCTCCTGCAGAGCACCTGGTGGTTTTGAACTGCTAACCTTTTGGTTATTAATCTAATACTTCCCCATTGCAATTTGTTGTTGTTAAGTGCTGTCGAGTCAATCCCATAGCGACCCTGTATAGGGTTTCCCAAAGAGCAGCTGGTGAGCTTGAACCGCCGACCTTGCAGTTCAAATGGCTTTGCAGGCTGGCGCATTAACCCACAGCACCACACCAGGACTCCAATTGCAACACCAGGGCTTACTGTGCAACTATATCAACTATCATCAAGTATAAGGTTGTTCTTTATTATTCTAAGCCTTAGATATTGTTACACTTAAAATCAAGTTAAGTAAATTATTTGGACATTATTTTTCCTTGACAAATTAAAATAGTAAAATTTGAGGTAATATGAAATTGAGTTAATAGTAATATTGTTAATTGCTTTCAAGTTGGTTCTGACTCATGGTGAATCCATTGGGTGCAGAAAGAACTGCTCCATAGGTTTTCAAGGCTGTGTCCTTTTGGAAGCAAATTGCTAAGCCTACCTTCCAAGGCACTTTAGAGTGGATTCAGATCACCAACTCTACAACTTGTAGGCAGGCCCTTACTTAACCACTTGTGCCACCCATTATAGAGTCCTGGTGTGGCACTGTGGGATCAGCACTAGAATGCAAACCACAAGGTCGGCCGTTCAAACCCACCAGCTGCTCCTCAGAAACCTTATACAGGATTGCTATGAATCAGAACTGACTCGAAGGCACTTAACAACAACAACATTAATGAAATAAATCCCAGTTTAAAGTAAGAACACAGTAGGCACATCCCTGTGCCTAATTTGTGTCTGATGGAATCATACAAAATACTTTCTATAAAATAATTTAATTTTAGGGTTTGATACATTGTGGGGATGGTTGAGGACATTACTGCTTCATTTCCCAGTCATGAACTCAGTGGGCCAAGTATCTCCTTCTAGCCCTTGACTTTGGACTTGGCTGTGTCACTGGTTTGGTCAATGGTATGAGGGCAAAAGTAGCAGTGTACCAGTCTAAGCTTTTGTTGTAAAGGCTTTGGCATGCTTTCACTTGCTCTTTTGTAGCTCTGCCACTACAGTATAAAAACTTGCCCTGGAAAACATGCTGCTCCAAGGACCACACATGCATGTGCAGCAGAACTTTCCCACGGGCTCACAGATCTACATGAAGAAGCACAGCCACTCAAGAGGGCATACCAGGTGTAGCAGGGTATCCCAGCCACACGCAGCCTACACCAGCCCAAATCACAGCCAACCTCCATACATATGAGTTACAATAAATTATTTTTTGTAAAATAAGTAAGTTTTAGTTTTAAGTAACTAAATTTGTTACATAGTAACAGTGAATTAAGGAGCTTTGGTAGTGTAGTGGTTACGAATCAGGCTGCGAACCACAAGGTCAGCAGTTCGAAACTACCAGCTGCTCAGCGGGAGAAAGATGAGGCTTTCTGCTCTCGTGAAGATTTACAGCCTCAGAAACCCTGTACAGGGTCGCTATGAGTCAGAACCGACTCCACAGCACATAACAACAACAGCAGTGAATTGGTCTAACGGAGTGATAAATAAGATTAAACACCTTCAGTCAATCCTCAAAAACTCTATAGAGGGTCACTATGAGTCATAACTAACTTAAAGGCATCTAACATCAACAGTAAATACTTGGAATCCTGGAGTGGCACTGTATTATATTGTTGGTGGATCAAAACCACAAACTACTCCTAGGAAACCACATACAGGGTCCCTATGACTTGGAATTGACTCCATGGTACGTAAAAACAACAACATTAAGTACCTACTACTTTATTATGCACATACATATAATGGTAATACACAAATGAGGAAGATAAACAATACCCATGTCCTGGGGTGGAGTAAATGTTTAACACACTCCTTTCTATCTGAAAGGTTGGAGGTTTGAATCCTCTCACAAGTGCCTTGGAAGAAAGACCTGCTGGTCTGTTTCTGAAAACATCATCCACGGAAAACTCTACTTTGACTTACTTCTTGTTGTTAGGGGCCTTCAAGTGGATTCTTACTAATAATGTTCCTATTTATAATCGAATACAACACTTCCTGGTCCTGGGATAGTCTCACAATTTGTGTCTTTGAATCTATTGTTGCAGCTACTGTGTCAGTCCTTCTTGTCAAGGGTTTTCTCTTTTCTGCTGAAAGCAGAGGCAAGATGAGTATGTCTGCTCCCTTCAAGATTTAGTCTAGGAAGCCACTGGTACTGTATGGTTACAAGTCAGGCTGCTAACCTCAGGTTATTGTTGTTGTTATGTGCCAGTGGAGTCTGTTCTGACTCATTAGTGGTTCAAAAAACAGCCATTCTGCAAGAGAAAGATGAGGCTTTGTGCTCCCGTAAAGGTCTGCAGCCTTGCTATGCAGGGTCACTATGAGTTGGAACTAATGTGTGCCCAATCCAAATAAAGATGAGCCAACAGAATGCATACCACCACCACCACTATGAGTAAGCATCAACTCCATGGCACTGGGGTTTTCCCTATTGTTTTTTTCTACAAGCACACTTTTCCTTTCCATGGATAGGTTGATCCTCATAACATGTCCTAAGTATGTGAGATGAAATCTTGCCACCCTTTCACAAAAGGAGTATTTTGACTGACTATATCTCTTTAAGACAGATTTGTTTGTTCTTCTGGCAGTCCATGGAAATTTCAATATTCTTTACCAACACTATAATTCAAATACACCCATTCTTCTCAAACCTTCTTCATTCATGTCCAGCTTTCACATGTACCAGAGGCAACTGAAAATTACCATGCCTGTGTCAGGAACATCTCAGTTGGCAAAATGACATCTTTGCTCTTTAACCCTTTACAGAGGAGTTTTATAGCAGTGCAGCATATCGTTTCATTTCTGGATTGCTGATTCTATGAGCACTGACTGTAGAACCAAGTAAAATAACACTCTTGACAACTTCATAGGGCCACAAAACAACTTGACAGAAACTGGTACTATTATTTTAAATCTACAAAATCATTAAAATATAGCTGGAGAATTGGAAAGAAAGGAGCTCTGGTAGCGTAGTGGTTACGAATCGGGCTGCGAACCTTAAGGTCAGCGGTTCAAAACTACCAGCCGCTCCGCGGGAGAAAGATGAGGCTTTCTACTCCCGTAAAGATTTACACCCTCGGAAACCCTGTACAGGGTCGCTATGGGTCGGACCCGACTCGACGGCACTTAACAACAACAACAACAACAACATGCATGTTTTAAGAATATGTGTCAATCCCCACTGCCATAGAGCTGATTTCGGCTCAGAGCGACCCTGTCTAGGATTTCTGAGGCTATAAACCTTTACAGAAGACAATCTTATTTTTAGCCTGTGGGTTAGCTGGTGGATTGTGACCTGCTGACTTTGTGGTTAGTAGTCCAGTTCTTACTCAACATCGACACCAGGGCTCCTTATGGGCACATGAGAGGTTATCAGTTCTCGACATACCTATTCAGTAAGAGAATATTTCCTGGATGAGGTGGCCTGTTAACCTTGCATAAAGCATATACCAAAAATAATTGGTGGTCATTTAACAATTTCAGGATGAAACAATATTCAAGAAGATTAAAGGAAGACATCCAACCTGCATTGAAGGGATTGGTAAATGCAAGGTCTAGAAATTGATGGAATACCAACTGAGATGTTAAAACAAACAGATGAAACACTGAAAGCGCTTAATCATCTATGTCAAAAACTTGGAAGACACACACCTGATTAACCGACTAGAATAGAATCATATGTGTGCCCAATCCAAATAAAGATGAGTCAACAGAATGCAGAAAATGTCAAACAATAGCATTAATAGCACACACAAATAAAATTTGCAGGAAAAAAAATTCAAAATGGCTGAAACAGTACATAGACAGGAATGTGCCAGGAATACAAGCTAGATTCAGAAAAGGATGTGGAACAAGGGATATTTTTGGTTGAAGGCAGAAAATACCAGAAAGATGTTAACCTGTGCTTTATAGACTATGAAAAGGCATTTAACTGTGAGCATCATGATGAATTATGGCTAGCATTGCAAATAAACTGAACTATGCTTATGTAGAATGTGTACTTAGACCAAGAGAATCAAACAAAGGAAATGAAAACTGTGGTTTAAAATTAGAAAAGGTGTGCATCAGCATACCTACTAAGCCTTTCACCATACTTACTTACTGAGGAAATAATGTGAGAAACTAGACCATATGAAAACAAATGCGGCATCAGGATTGAAGAAAGGCTTATTAACAACGTGCCATATACAGATGACACAACCTTTCTTACTGGAAGTGAATAGGACTTGAAACACTGATAAATGCTGAAGAGTACAACCTAGAGTACGGCTGAACCTCAACAAAAACAAAGAAATCCTTACAACTGGACTAATACCATCATGATAAATGAAGAAAAGATTGGCAATGTCAAGGATTTCATTTTACTTGGAATGCTTATGGAAGGATCAGTCTAAGCAGCATTACAAAATGAAGCCAGCATACTGCATTTTGTAAATGGGATGCAAAAGACACATTTAAAAGTTAAAGAGCATAGATGTCATTTTGAGGACTAAGGTGTGTCTGACCCAAGACACTTGCTTCATACACACGTAAAAATTGGCAATGAATAAGGAAGGTGGAAGAATTGATGCCTTTGAAATGATGGTGTTGGTGAAGAATATTGAATATGTAAGAGAATGAAGAATCTGTCTTAGAAAAAAAACAGAGCTGAAATGTGCCTTAGAAGCAAGAAGAGCGAGATGTAATTTGGACACATTAGCAAGAGAAAAATGTTGTTGGAGAAAGTCACCATACTTTGTAGGGTCAGTGAAAAATCGGAAGACCCTCAATGAGATGTACTGGCAAAGTGGCTACAATAATCTTCTCAAACACAGCAAGGTCACTGAGGATGGCACAGGATCAAACAGTGTTTTATTGTCAACTGATCCTAGGACACTAAATAATAACAACATCAAGGCAAGAATAAAAATGTAATTATCTCTACTGCACTGGCAGCAGAGGTTTTGAGTTTGGAATGGCAAACTAACTCATGAAATGAAACACATTTAAATTAGCATATGGTTTCCTGAAAAATTATAATAAACAATACAAAAGGCAACAATACAGAGTATACACAAACTGTATGTAGAATTATTGTGACTCCCAGCTTTAGCTCCTACATCAGTCTACACTCCTGAGGAGCATGACCATTAGAAACAAGCTAAATTGTTCAGAATCTAAGCTTTAGGAAGTCTCAACTCTGAAATCACTTCACTTTTTATATTTATTTCCTTAGATATCCTCTCAGGAATAACTGCCTTGCCTCCTCCATCTTACTCAACAGATGTAGTCTATTTGATTTCTGTGTATTCCATCTGGTGAGGTCCAAGTGTATAAGCATCTTTTATGTTCTTTAAAAAAGGTATTTGCAATGAAGAAGTCATTGGTCTTGCAAAATTGTATCATGTGATCTCCAAAATCAATTATATCACCAAGGACATATTTTCCCACTACTGATTCTTCTGCTTTGTTTCCGACATTTGCATTCCAATCACCAGTAATTATCAGTACATCTTGACTGCTTGTTTGATCAATTTCAGACTGAACAACTTGTAGAATTCTTCAATTTCAGCATCACTGGCTTTAGTGGTTGGTATGTAAATTTGACCAGTGGTATTCACTGGTCTTTTTTGTAGGTGTATGGATATTATCTTAACACAGACAGTGTTATACTTCAAGATAGGTCTCAAAATGCTCATTTCAGTGATGATGTGATTCCATTCCTCTTCAATTTTTTATTCCTAACATAGTAAACCATGTGACTGTTAGATTCAAAATGGTCCATTTCAGCTCACTAATGCCTAGGGTATAAATTTTTATACATTCCATTTCACTTTTGACAACTTCAAATATTCCTAGATTCATACTTCATACATCCCATGTTCTGATTATTAATGGATATTACAGCTGTTTCTCATTTTGAGTTGTGCTCCATCAGCAAATGAAGGTCCTGAAAGCTTTATTCTATTCATGTCATCACAGTCATCTCCACTGTAAGGATGCAGCTCTTCTCCAATCATATTTTGAGTGCCTTCCAACCTAAGGGCCTCATCTTCTGGTACTCTATCTGATAATACTCTGGTGGTATTCATCATGTTTCAGTAGCCAATACTCTGGTGCTATCTGACAGTGTTCCACAGCTCTTCCTAAGTTTCAGCAGCTGAACAATCAGAAGTAGTCTATCTCTCTTTCTTCCTAGCCTGCCTTAGTGTGGAAACTCATCTGAAACTTATCCACCATGGGTGTACCCTGACGATATTTAAAATACTGGCGGCATAGCTTCCTGAATCTAGCAACACACAAATCACCACAGTCCCACAAAATGACACAGAAATGGTGGTCACTATGGATGTTGTTGTTGTCAGGTGCCATCGAGTCGGAACCGACTCATAGCGACCCCATGCACAGCAGAACGAAACAATGTCCGATCCTGGGCCAACCTCACTACCGCTGCCACACTTGAGTCCATCAATGATGCCACCTGGCTGATCCATCTCGTTGGGGGTCTTCCTCTTTTTCTCTGACCCTCCACCTGACCCAGCATGACATCCTTCTCCAACGATCGTTTCCTCCGGACAATATGTCCAAAGTAGGAGAGACGAAGCTTAGCCATCCTGGCCTCCAAGGAGCACTCTGGCTGCACTTCTTCCAAAACAGATCTATTGGTTAAGTAGTAAAATTTAAGGGTTATAAATACAAGATAGAGTTGAGTAATAAAAGAAAATTAAGTAAAGAAAGCAGAAACTCTACAGGTTCTCTGTAAACCAACTTTAGTATGTAGAACTTTATTCTGAGGAGCTTTAGACTGTGACATTATACACACATACATATATATACACACACATGCACAAACATAATGTGTGCATAAATTTATAAATATGCATACACAATAACAATCATACAATGCATACATAAATACAAGTGGGTATGATTTATTTTTGCAAAGAACAGTTCTATGTGCATAATGGATAATGAAATGAAAGTACAAAATAATGTAGGAAAAAGGTGAATTAGAAGCATAATGCCTTCATAATTCAGTTAAAAAATATTAAATGGATGGTGAAAAATCAATAAATCATTGAAAAAAAACCATGCATATTCTTAGGAGTTAGCACTGACACTACTCAGTGCTCAGTACATGGTATTAGAGTCCTGGTGTGGCTCTTTAGGATAAGCACTCGACTACTAACCACATGTTTGGCAGTTCAAACCCCGCTAGTTGCTCCTTGGAAGCCTTGTACAAGTTTATTGTGAGTTAGAACCCACTTGCAGGCACTTAACAACAACAGTAATATATGGGATTAAAAAAGAAATTGGAAGTTAATGATACTTCTTACATTTTTGGTTTCAGTAGCTATTCAGAATATGGGAAAAGATACTAAGTTTTGCCTGCATAATTTGATTTTGAGGTATCTGGAGGACATCTAAGGAACTCTGGTGGCACACTGTTTAAGGCTATGCCTGCTAACCAAAGGGTTGGTGGTTTCAATCCACCAGCTGTTCTGCAGTAGAAAGAAAAGGCAGTCTGTTTTCACCAAGATTTATACCTTTGGAAACTCAATGGGACAGTTCTCTATCCTATAGGGTTGCTAAGAGTCTAAATCATAAATCAACATGATCTCAACTGGGTTGGATTCTTCTTCCTTCGTTTCTTCTTCTTTTTTTTTTTTTTTAGGAGACATCTACACTGTGGTGGTTTACATATTGCTATGATGCTGGATATATGCGACCAGAATTTGAAAGAACAGCAGAGTCACCACTATGGATAGGTTCAGTAGTGTTCACAGACTAAGGCAGACGTTGACTCACTTACTTTAGACCTGTGATCAGGAGGGACTGATTACTGGAAATGGACATCATGTTTGGTAAAGTGGAGGGTGAGCCACATCAAGGGAAATCCTCAATGCAATTACGGACACAATGACGCCAACAAGAGATTTAACGTATCAACCCTAGCAATCATGAAGACAGCTATTATGGATTCAATTGTGTTGCTGCAAAATAGGTTTTGGAATCTTTATTCTTATACCTTTGGGTAGAATCCTACTTGAAAATAAGGTTTTCTTTGTTAACTTAATGAGGTCATGTCAGTGTAGCATGTGTGCTAAACCTAATCACTTCAAGTTATAAAAAGAGAGAAGATTTAACACAGAAGAAAAGATAATACTGTGGAAGATTTCTGCCACATGAAGACGTTTCAGGAACCAAGGAACACCAGGAATGAAGAAATTAAATGAGTCATATGTCATCTCCTAAAGTTCTCAGAGAGAGAGAG
>NW_006408639.1:1446391-1474418 GCF_000296735.1 Chrysochloris asiatica | reverse complement strand
ATGGCACCTGACAACAACAACAACAATATTATCAGACATTTATCTGTAAAGAAAATGCAATTATATGTATGATGAGAACCCAGTCATTTGAGGGAATATTTTGAAATTAAAAGTATAAAAAAGAAATTGGTTATTAAAAAACTAAAAAATGTATTTCTAATAATGACTTATATCTGAGAGTATCTATTTGTGCTTATTTTTCCACCTTTAATTTTTCTAGTCTACCCAAAACTATCTCCATATTTCATTTCACTTAAATTTAATAATCAAATTATTTGATATATATGAAAAATACATTTTTTCCTTTATGAAAGAAATCTCATATATTTCATAAGAACTTGTGGAAACTTTTCATAGTTTTTGTTTGTTTGTTTTTGTTGTGTTTTTTTTTTGACCCAAGTTTATTTCTTTTCTGGAAATCTGGTAGCAAACAGTTTGAATCTAACTCCATAGTATTACAAAGATTTTAAGTTTGCCTTTGATAAATTATGAACCTCAATCTAGACTTAAATAAATAATTATGTAAATTACTCAACTTACACTATGTATTTTCTAATTTTAAATGTTGAAATCCTTGACACAGATGATGTCAATAACTAGAACATGAGTAGAATAGGATTGTTTCTTAGCTGTTTTAAATACCATCCACTTCCTCAAACATAATGTGTTGAAGTCCACCCAGAAAATGGAATCTGGTCATTTCTCCCTCCTCCTCACCACCACTTTGAATATTTCATCTGTTGTTACACCACCTGTTACTCCATCTGTTTCAATGACTGTGGCTATGATTTGTAAACGTTCCCTATACTATATCTTACTCCCACTCTGTTTCTTCCAATAACAACTCTTTTGAAGTCTATCAGTCATATGGTAATTGATTTTTCAGGTAACTCATCTTTTATCACAAAGAAAAATAGGTATTGACTTAACTTGATACAGAAAAGATGGTAAATATATAATGGAGAAATTGAATGAACAGGAGAAGAATTAAAATAGTTAAAGAACTTTAACCATTTTAATCATCTTGGAAGAAGGACCAATAGTAGATGAGAGATGAGAAACAAGTCTAATTTTTTCACATTAATTTTTTTTTAACTTAATAACATTCTTTGTCATGATTTTCATTTTGTTTATTCTTTCTTTTTTTTTCTGGCAGACATAGTCTGTTAACGAATTACTTTTACCAAAAGAGAAGCGGCATGCGATGAACTCCTTTGGAAAAACAAAAAGTAAAACCCACTGCCAGAGAGTTAATTGTGACTCACAGGGACACGATCAAACAGAGTCCAACTATTCTGTATGGTGTCCAAGACTGTAAATCTGTACAGGAGCAGACACTCTGATATTTCTCCAGCAGAGCTGGTGGTGGTCTTCAATCACTGACCTTTCACTCACCAGCCCCAAATTTAATTCTTTACCCCACCACAACTCCTTAAATTACTATATTTTTACAGGTAGTGTCTGAAGACCTCTTATTAAAAATGTTTCTATTTTCAATTTTACTGCCTTTTTGCATCAGTATCTTTATGAATATGATATTTGACTGTGAAGGTTGGAAGCATTAATATGAATTTATAGCTTCAACATCAATTTCTGATTGTCCCTTTATATACATGCTATGTAAGTAAAAACAAAACAAACAAAAAACAGTCAATACATGGGGTTCATCATATCTCAGATAATAGGGATCTATTTGAAAGATATGTATGTGTGTGAGTGTGTATGTGTATCTGTACATATATACTGTTGCTGTTATTGTTATTTGTGTGTCTGTATATATATATGTTGTTGCTGTTATTGTTATTAAGTGCATTGCATCGGTTCCAACCCATAGTGAACCTATATAGGGTTTCCAAGGAGTGGTTGGTGAGCTTGAGTCACCAATACCGTGGTTCAAACTGACCTTGCAGTCTACACACATTACCCTTGAATCCCCAATAAATAGAAAGAAATCCTGGTGTGGTGCTGTGGATTAATGCACAGGACTGCAAAGATGTCTTGAACCACAAGGTTGGCGGTTCAAGCTCACCAGCTGCTTTTCAGAAACCCTATACAGGTTAACATACTTCTGTTATCATTTTTTAACTATCTGCAGCAACTTTTTATTTGTATGTAATATTAATGACTTATGACTCCTGTATTGTGCTGCATCATCTTTCTTTGGAATGAGTACAAATACAGATCTCTTCTAGTCAGTTGGCCAGGTAGCTGTCTTCCAAATGTATCCATTTGTTAAAATAGCTTCATTTGTATTCTGTTCATTCCTATAGCCGTGTTGGTTTTTTGTGTTTTTTTTTTTGTCAGTGTAACTTGGACTGATTCTTTGAGAACCATATGTTCTTGATCATCTGCTACCTCCTGAAATGATTGAACTTCAACCAATTCTCTTTGGTGCAGTGACTGTAGATTCCTTCCATCTTTTGATGCTTCCTGTGTTCTTAAATATTTTGCCCATAGAACCCTTCAATATTGATATTTGAGGCTTAAAGTTTTCCTTCAGTTCTTTCAACTTGAAAAATACGAAGTGTGTTCTTCCCTCTTAGTTTTCAAATCCCAAGTCTTTGTACATTTCATTATAATTCTTTACTTTGTCTTCAGGGGCCACCTTTTCATCTGTTTTACTTATCATTTATCCATTTGGTTTAGTTACTTCAAGAGTAAGTTTCATAGACTCTCTTGACATCCATTTTGGTCTTTTCTTTCTTTCCTATCTTTTTAATGATCTTTTGCTTTCATCATGTATGATATATTTGATGCCATCCCTGAATTCATCTGGTCATTAGTGTTCAGTGTGTCAAACCTATTCTGATAGCCTCTAAATTGAGGTGAGATATATTCAAAATCATACTTTGGTTCTTGTGGATTTCTTTTAATTTTCTTCAGCTTCAACTTGAAGGTGAGTATGAACAATTAATGGTCTTTCTGAAGTCAGCCCTTTGTCTTGTTCTGACTGATGATTTTCTTGTAATTACTATTCCAAACTCATAATTGTATGATTAGCAACCACATTCTTCCTTCAAAGACACTACAGACTTAGTTTTCCAACTTGAACTGATTGCTTCTTAAGTACATGGTATAACTGTCACTCAAGGATCAAGCTGTAATGAATGTCTCTGATAAATACAGTGTGTTCTAAGCCCCCTATCTTCCTCATTATTTGATCCCTCTTTCATTTTGCTGGAATACAGTCTCAATATTTTCTCCCTGAAAAAATTAAATGTCTTATTATCTGAACCATGATCGGACTATATCAAATGATGAGACCTTTTTGAAAACTACTCTTATTTGGCCTTTACTTGGCTCATTCAATTTAAAAACAGATTTTTCATTGTTAATATTTTTATTATATACATTTATCCTCTTTTGTTTTCATGTTTTTGTTTGCAATAAATGCTATATCTCTTACATCATTATGTTTAGTGTGTGTTGGATTATGATTAGTTTTATTCATTTAATTTTCAAAGATTCTATTGATCTTTGTAAAATGAACATATATATATTTATAAATATTATCTTTTTAGTGTTATTTTTGTTTAACTTACATTAACTTTAATTGATTTCTTGTGGTACTGTGAGCTGTGGGTTTATGCGCTACGCTGCAAACTCTGTTTAAACTGCAACATTGGCGGTTCAAGCTCACTAGCTGCTTCTCGGTCACTATTGGTGAGAACCAACTTGATGATACTTAACAACAATATATTTAAGTCGTTATGAATCAGAACCGGCTCAGCACTTAACAACAATATATTTAAGTGGTTCAAAGTGTTAACACACTCAGCTCAAAATATTTGAGATTCTTGTTTACCCAGAGGCCTAATGAAAATCCTTCAGCCACTGAAAAATCTTAAGGAGCACAGTTCTACTCTCCGTGAGTTACCGTGAGTTAGAAATGACTGACATTTGAAGAAGTATTTGTCTTCCAACCACGTAACATAGATTCCTGTGGCGTACATTTATACTTCTTTTCTTAGCTCTGTGATTGATGACATGATCTTTACAGCATCAAGGGTGCCTAGATTTTGCAATAGAGTTAGTGACTGGAATAACTGTTAGTTTGTGAGTTGGAGTTATCTCTTTGTGATGACTATGCCTAAAAACTAAGGAATATTGGGAAAAAATAAGGAAAAAAGAAAGAAAATTGGATAATCAAATAGAGAGGCAGTAGAAAATATAACTAGTTGCCTGTAATTTGTTGCTGTTGTTAAGAGTCGTCAAGTCAGTTCAGACTCAGTGACTCTGTATAGGGTTTCTGAGGAACAGCTTGTGAGTTTGAACCACCAATTTTGCTGTTCAAACTAACTTTAAGATTGAGTGCTTATCCTACTGGGTTATACTAGGAAAATATCATTAAATCCTTACTTCCAAACAAACCTAAAATCTGTTTGCTAGTGCAACTGAATTGAGCTTCCTTGTGGTTGGAAAGAGATAATCCAATATAACCATGTGATGATAAAAAGTGTTCAGGGGTGGATTTTTATTCATAACATAAAAATACATGTAGTGTAACAATCAAAGTGTAAACATGACTATGCTGCTCCTAATAACATATTTGATGAAATCTATACAGATAACCCCTCTGAAATCCCAAAACACAGTCGCCAGTAGCCATAATCCTCTGAGCTGATCTCTAGGTCTTGAATCTCATTAGCTTAATAGATCCTCTTGAAAGTCATTGTTTACTTTGGGTCTTTTTCATTGGACCCCTTGAGAGTAAGATAAATGTATTATTGATAGAACTTTCGTGCACTATCACAGAGCCACATTTAAACACATGTGGTTTGGAATAAATCCATATATGTAGGAACTAGCAGCAGTCCTTTTGTACTTACCCTCCTATATGTGGATGTGTTTACACAATGGGACAGCACTCCTATGTACTTGTATGATTGTTATGCTCATAGAAAGAGCTAATATATGCATTCGTTACTTATTTCTTAGTAACAAATTATGGCCACAAAGAGGCTAAAAACTATAAACTTTCATAAACTCTCACATATTAGGAATTTGAGAATAACTAGCTGGATAGTTTTGGCTCAAAATATCTCATGAGGTTCAATCTCATGATTGCTCGAACCACAGTCTTCTGAAACCTTAGCTACAGCTGGAAGATCCACTTTCAATATGACTTATACTTGGTTGGAAAGTGATGCTAGCAGCTAGTAGGAGGCCTTCACAGAGATCTTCCCACCAAACTACCTGAGTTACCTCACAATATGGCAGCTGGTGATCCAAGAGATAACCAGACACACACTAGCATTTTATGACCTAGTACTGTCATTCATAAAACATCATTTCTCTTATATGTTCTATGAGTAACAAGTCACTAAGCACAAAAAAATATTCCAGGAAAATGGGGAATTGGTGTCTAATTTTTAAAGAAAAATAGATCCTTACTTTGGGTAATTTTTAATTACCAAAGAATGAATGAAAAGCAACTTTCATATAACTAAGTTTCATCCTACACCTCCCTCCATGACTCTCATGCCCCGATGTCAGCACACAAACATACACACATACTTCCCAGTTTTCCTTTATGCTCAAAGAAAAACAAAACAAAAAAACCTAAGTTGTATGAAGATAGATAATAACACTTATTGCTTTTGCTTTTGTTGTTGTTGCTGTTCCAAAGAACACTTAAATATGATTCAGCTTTATTCCAAATTAAAAAAAAAGATATTAACTCTAAAAAATTAATTCATTTTTGAACAGGAGTAAAATGTGAGCAAATACTATGTGTTGGTATCGTAAAATTGTACAGCATGTTTTGACTCAAATCAAATTCTTTGACTGGGACATCTATTACCAGTAAGAGGTGAGTTATACACTGAGGTTAGTATACGGTAAGTCTTGCCCTGACCACTGAGTCTAGAATTAGAAGAAGAAGCGTGTCTATGAAAGAAAAAGGCCAATTTCCATAAGTGTAATGTACATTCTCAAATATCTGTTGCTCGTTAAAATTGTTGTGCCTTCAAAACGCTCTTTTTACTTTCCTACCTTTTACCTCTTTGAGTGCTGAAAAGACAAGAATTATTGAGAACAAGAAAAACTACTTCCACATAGATTTCAGAGCACTCATTAACAGAAGTGGAGCACTGATGTCACTTCTTGAAAGCACACTTCAGCCTCCAGCACACTGAAAAAATGTTTACTTATTCTGAATTAGAACTTAGTTTTTAAAACATGTTTTGCTTCTTTTTGGTTGTGTAAAGAAGATGACACATGTGTTTTAGTGATTAGTTGCAGGTGTTATAAGATCCATGCTTGTTTTAACATTTGGGGATAAATCTAGTGGTTTCTATCTTAGTGAAAGATCCATTAGTCTTCAGATTATTCAAGTGGCTCAATTGTTAAATGTCGTTGAGTCAGTTCCAACTTAAAACAATACTGTATAGTATTTTTGAGGAGTTGCTGATGGGTTTGAACCACCAACCTTAAGCTTAGCAGTCCACCATACCAGGACTCTGATTCTAGGTAGTAGGAGCTAATCAGGAATGGGCTGGATCTAGAGGCTGGATGCTGCTTAACCACCCTTAATTGTCTTATCTAAGTACTGTAAATATGCATACAATGTTTCTGGCTCTACTTAACAACTTTACATCATAGCCTTAGTAACTTTTGTTTATTTATATCCCATTCAAATCTTTAAGGAGTTTTCACTTACAGTACAGTACTGAGAGAACCACAGATTGTCTGCTTTACACCATCTTCTTTACAGATTATGATGAATTGTGTGTACGAGTGAACTATTGCTGCATAACAAAACAACCAAACAATCTGAGTGTCTTTCCACAATAAGCAGACATTTTGCTATTGCCTCTGCAGATTGGTTGGGGTGAGTACACCATGTGTATTCACTTTTGGGTCCAATATAAAGGGACAGCAACTTCCAGGGAGAAGCTATTCACAAAGAATGACAGAGGCACACAGTGCAAGCCACACTGCATGAGCTCAGGACAAGCCTCTGTGAGTGTCACATACCACATCTGCTAGCACTCTATTGACCCAAGCAAGTGATGCGGCCAAACACAAATGGAAACATATGCACATAATGAAAGTAGACAGAAAGTGAATATTTTAAATAATCTAATCTACCGAATTGTGATTCGCTTTTTGTTGTTTGTTTTTAAGCTACAGAAGAAATAAACATAGAACTGTATTCACTGGCACAATTATATGTTGGATATTATTTAAAGTTTTTTCTACCATAACACTGAGGCTTAGAGTTGCTTGTTTTTTTTTTTTGTTAAGTGCCACGGAGTCCATTCCAACTCAGAGCAACCCTGTATAGAGTTTCTAGGGAGCAGCCAGTGGGTTTGAACTTTCAACCTCATAGTTCACAGTCCAGTGGTAATCCTACAGGAATTCAATTCTAACTAATTATTAAAATTTTAAAAATAGACTTTATTCTGAACATAATGATTTAAATTATTTGAAATATCCTAATCAATGAATCATGAATCAGTGAATCAGTGAAGCCTTCTAGGATAAATTGCTATTGACTGCTAATTCCTCAAGGGATTAACAGAATTATCATCAATTTAATAAATTAAAAAGTCTGTATTTATTCAATACTATGTTCAGGCTAGGAGTCCTGGTGTGGCTCTGTAGAATTAGCACTTGAATTCTAAGCATGATGTCAGCAGTTTAAGCTCACCAGTCAATCCTCAGAAACCTTATGCAAGGTTGCTATGAGTTAGAACTGAGTAGAGAACCCTTAAAAACCAAAATATTTACAGTTTTAAACTGGAGGCACATGACAAAGATATTGTCATCGATTGAAATATATTCCAGCCAAAATACATGGAGTCCTAGGGTGACACTATAGAATAAGCATAGGACTGTTAACTGCAAAGTTGATAGTTCAAACCCATCCATTACTCTTTGGAAACCCTATACAGGGTCATGAGTCGGAACCGACTTGATGCAATAACAACAAAATATGTGTCAATTTGCATGGACCATGATTCTCAATGATTTGGCTGTGATGTGATGATCCTCCATGATGTGATCTGATAGTGTAAACCAATAAAATGATTAAAGGTGGGATGTTGTTGTTAACTGCCATTGAGCAGGTTCTAACTCATAAACTACCAATATAAGGTTTCCAAGGAGCGTCTGGTCAGCTTGAACCACTGATCTTGTGGTCTAGTGCTTATTCTAGTGCTACAGCACCCATTCTTAATCCCCCCACAACCCTCATCCTCTATATGGGAGATTGATTCCCAGGGGTGTAGCATGCAACCCCTTTTATCTTATAAGAGCTTAAAGGAGAGAGAAGTGAGCAATGAAAGAGGGACCCTTCCACGACCAAGAGCTAGGAGTACAGGGCATCTTTTGGATCTGTAGACCCTTCACTGTGAACGTCCTAGATCTGAGACATGACTGGCATCAAGACATACAGAGATCTCGAAGGATTTCTGGGTCTACAGATGCTGAAAGGAGCTAATGACCTTTCACCAGAGCTGGTATTCTGAATTGGAGTTCTAGCTTTCTAAACAGTGAGAGAATACATTTCTGTTGGTTAAAGCCATCTAGTTGTGGCATTTTTGTTATAGCACCACTAGATAGTATAGACAGATAGTATGCTCCCAAACTTCATGGAATTTACAGATGAGAGAATATTAAAAGTTACAAATAAGTGTGATACACGTGAAGGAAGAAAATACAGGTTGCTATGAAATCTTATATTAGGGAGAATAAGAAAATACCCCACCACATATGTCAGTTTGTTGTACTGTGGTATCTTGTGTGTGTGTGCTGAAATGCTAGAAACTATGCCACCAGCATTCTGATTATCAACAGGCTCTCCCATGGTAGACAGCTTTCAGCAGAGCTTCCCGATAAGAGAGACTAGGAAGAAGGAGAGGTGGATAACTTCGGAATGGTTAGTCACTGAAAAACGTATGAATAGCAGCGGAACACTGTATGGCACAATGCCAGAAGATGAACTCCTCAGGTTGAAAAGCACTCTAAATACTATTGGGGAAAAGTTGCCTCCTCAAAGTACAGTTGATGACAAGAATAATAGAAAGTTTTCAAGACATTCATCTGATGATGGGTCAAAACTCAAAATGAGAAGAAACAGTTGTAAACAGTCATTAATAATTGGGATGTGGAAAGTACAAAATGTGAATCTAGGAGAATTAGAACTTGTAAAAATTTAAATAGAATAGATAAAGATCAACATCCTAGGCATTGGTGAACTAAAATGGACTGGTATTGACCATTTTGTATCGAAACTCTTATGATTTACTATGCTAGGAATGACAAACAGAAGAGGACTAGGGTTGTACACATCATTTAAAAGAACATTTCAAGAGGTATGGTGAAGTGCAATCCTGTCTGTGATAGGATGTTCATATGCCTACAAGGAAGATGAGTTAATGCCACTATTATTCAATTTTACATGCCAACCACTAAACCAGTGAAAACAAAATTGAAGAATTCTCCAAACTTCTTTATTCTGAAATTGATCACACATGGAATCAAGATGCACTGATAATTACCAGTGATTAGAATGCTAAAGTTGGAAACAAAGAGGAAGGCTCAGTAATTGGAAAATATGGCCTTGTATACGAACATGCTGTAGACTGTATTCTAGAATTTTACAAAACTGATGACTTACTAATTGCAAATTTATTTTTTCAACATTATAAAAGCCAATCTTTATCTTAAAATATGAACTTTACCAAATGAAATACACAGATATTAAATTGACTACATCTGTGAGAAGAGACATTGGAGAATCTCAATACCAAGGCCAAGAGCGGACTGCAGAACAAATCGTCAATTGCTCATAAGCAGCTTAAGCCTGAAATTGAAGAAAATAAAAACAACCACACGAGAGCCAAAACACGACCTTGATAATATCCCAGCTGAATTTAGAGACCACCTCAAGAACAGATTTGATGCTTTAGACACTAATGACAAACGACTACAAGATTTGTGGGACGACATCAAGAACATCACACATGAAGAAAGCAAAAGGTCAGTAAAAAGAAAGGAAAAAACAAAACAAATGTCAGAAAAGACTCCAAAGTTTACTCTTGAGTAAAGAGAGGCTAAAAGGACTAGAATAAATCATGAAGAGCAAGAGCTTAACAGAAAATTGCAAAGGGCAGCTTCATAAGACAAAGTCAAGTATTATAGTGAAATGTGGAGTTACAAAACCTAAAAAGAAGAAAGTATCCAGCATTTCTCAAACTGAAATAAGTGAAAGAAAAATTAATGACTAAGTTTCAATAATGAAGGATTCTATGAGCAAAATATTGAATAATGCAGGAAATATCAATAGAAGATGGAAGAAACACAGATTACCAAAAATAATTGATCATTGTTCAAGTATTTCAAGAGGCAACATATGATCAAGAATCTATGGTACAAAAAAATGGGTTCTAGAACTTGCCCAGTGAAATAGGCTTCATATGGAGCTTTTGTAGTCTATCGACCTTAGGTGGAATGCTGATCCACCCCCACCCCCATCCAGAACCTTCTGAGGTGGGACATTCCCACTTGAAAGGACAAGCAGACCCACCTGGAACAGCTAGAGAAACAGAAGATACTTCTTGAAAGAAATACCAGCAGGAAAAAATAAAAACGAAAATGGTAGTCTGATTGATTACTACAAGAAAAAGCAAGTTATTTGCCGGGGAGCCATCAAGGCAAGCAAGTAAGTCCCATCAGGACAAACCCCCTCCAAGACTGAAATTCAAAGGGAACACATGAGCATGCTTTCTGGCACCCACGTTAGTCTCCTGGTGAGTGGAAGAGGGGGAAAGGCAGCAATGGGCTGAATTCAACCATGTTCCATAGCTTCCCATCAAACTGGAGATGAGAGAGTAAAGAGGAAGACCTGGTTGGTCTGAAGTGTGGTGAGACATGGGGATTCCTGAGTCCAAGCACAAGGATATGGTCATGGAGGGCTAGCTATAGCTAAGAGCAATGTGTCCAGCTGATACAAAGTGAGGGGAGACACACAAGAATGCCCAAACTTGTAGACAGTATCTGTTTGACCTAGCTTCATTGGCTTGATGATCAGAACTCGACTAGAGGAAATTTTTTTTTAATTAATTAATTTTTTTTTGATAAAGGAAACAAGTGTAAATTGCTACAATTTGATGAATTTGACCTATACTTATAGATGTAGCAGCTCAAAATACTGAGAGTGAAGGAGTCTTCACATCAAGGATCAATCCTATCCTCTCTGTATACAGGGTTGATAGGGACAGGCAACTGAGACACTGGCTATCTAAAATGGGGCCTATAAAGGCACAAAGTGACTGGTTTACACGTTTTCAAGAGAGTTTAATTTCAGAGGGTGCAGGGAACGCAGAATCCTCACTGAATACTATTCATATTGTCTGGACTGGTCTGGTGAAAAAGATGGTGATAAGAGTCTTATAATTCAATAGTGAGTAATTGTTATCATGACTAATTGCGACTGTCACAACTATAAAAGTAGAAGTTCTGTAACAAAAAGAGGAGAGTAGTTAATCTTACAGTCCAGGAACAGAGGATCCTAAGACCATCAAGGGAGAAGGGCACAAGAGGAATGTGGGGCCTTATGCAGAGAAGCAGCAATACCAGAGATGGAGACAAAGATGAAGGGCTGGAGAAATAAAGCCACTGAGGACTCTAGATGAATGGAAGAGAAAGGCTGTCTGCAGGTGGACAGGTGCTGAGGCCAAGAAACAGACTTGCAGAATGTGCCATTTGGTTGCTTACATGATTATATATTCCTGAGTGCTTTTTTATACATCCTAAAAAACGGACATGAGATGCCACAGTAGGCTTCTCCACCCAAGCAGCAAGACTGTTACAGTGGTTGTGCTGACACACACACACAGCAAGAGAGCTGAGTTGTTTGGGGCCAAAACTTACTGTTGGAATGGGATTCCCTGAGCATTTATTGGGGGAACTAAAGAGCTTCGTAGACCCAGTACAGAGAAACCTGAACTTTAAAAACAAAAAAATAAAACGGAAGGTATGTTCAGCATCTCTCAAGCTTAAAGACCTGAAGCACAAATTCAGTACTCTGGTTGTAATATAAAAGGATTTGGGGGGCACTATGGGTTAATGAGCTGGACTGCAAGGATGGTGGTTCAAGCTCACCAGTCACTCCTTGGAAACCCTATAGACAGTCACTATCAGTTAGAACCAAATGGTGACACTTAAAAACAAAAACAAAGGACAAAATATTGAATGTCACTGGAAACATCATAAGAAGATGGAATTGTGTGATTTGTTGAATGTGGGATTGATCTGTAAACCTTCACTCAACTCACAAAATGTTGTGTTTTTAAGTACAAAATGGAAGGAATGCAGAGTCACTGTACCAAAAAGAACTGGTTGATGTTCAATTATTTCAAAAGGTAGCAAACGATCAAGAACCGATGGTATTCATCATCAACTACTTTACCTTGGAATGTCCTGTATAAAGCGGGAAATAGATGAAACAAAATTCAACATTATGTAAAATAAAAAAATAAAAAAGACCAGGCTTACTGGTCTAAAAGAGACTGGAGGAACCCCCAACTATTCCCCTTGACCACCTTCAGATCTGGAAACGAACTCCCCCTCATGGCCCGATTTTCAGCAAAGCAAAGTATTTATGGGAACAACAGCTCTTTTACGTAATGGCCACCATGCAGCAGTCTGTCATTCCAGATCAAAGGACACCATCCGCCTAAGCACACAGTTGAGAACGGAGGGGAAGAAATGTGGAATGGAAATTAGAACCCCAGGGAGAAAACAGGAAAACTCTTGTTACATGGATGGGACTGCAATCACTAAGATGACACAAAGCATGTGATTTGATACATGTAAAACTGATGGTTTTCTCTGTAAATCATCACTAAATTCACAATAATAAGTTTAAACAACAACAATAACAAAAGAAGCGATGGTACTGAAGGGAGAAATAGCAACACTGGAAGCACAGATGACAAACCAGGTTCCAGGACTTCATGGAATACAAATTAAAGTCTTTCAACAGCACTGGAGGCACTTACTCATGTGTGTCAAGAAATCTGGAAGTCAGCTCCCTGGCCAACCCCCTGGAAGTGATCCATATTTGTGCCCAATCCAAAGATAATTAACCTAACAGAATATGGAAATCACTGAACAATATCATAATTACATGTAATTAAAATTTTGCTGAAATAATTAAAAATCAGATGCAGCAGTACGTAGACAGGGAGCTGCCAGAAATTCAAGCTGGATTCAGAAGAGGGCAAGGAACGAGGAATATCACTTCTGATGTCAGATGAATCTTGGCTAATAGAAGAAAACACCAGAGAGATGTCTACTTGTGCTTTATTGACTAAAGAAAGACACTTGACTGTATGGGTCATAACAAACTATGGACAACACTGCAAAGAATGGCCATTCTAGAACACTTATTGGGCCCATGAGGAAGCTGTACATAGACCAAGAGGCAGTCATCAGAACAGAACGGGATACGGATGGCTTAAAATCAAGAAAGATGTATGTCAGGGTTTTATTCTTTCACCATATTTATTCAATCTGTATGCTGAGCAAATAGTCGCAGAAGATGGATTATATGACGAAGAACTTGGCAGCAGGATTGGAGGATGATTCATTAACAACCTTTGATATGCAGATGACACAATCTGACTTGCTGGAAATGAAGAGGACTTCAAATATTTACAGATAAAGATCAGACACTACAGCCTTCAGTATGGATTGTACCTCTATATAAAGAAAGAAACAAAAAAATCCTCACAACAGGACCAATAAATAACATCATAATAAATGGAGAAAAGATGGAAGTTGTCAGACTTCAATTTGCTTGGATCCACAATCAAAGCTCAAGGAAGCAGCAATCAGGAAATCAAAGGACATATTGTTTTGGGCAAATCTGCTTCTAAAGACCTCTTTCAAGCATTAAAGAGCAAAAATATCAGTTTGAGGACTAACATGCACCTAACCCAAGTCATATTTTCAATTGGCTCATCTGCATGTGAAAGTTAGACAATGAATAAGAAAAACCATAGATAAATGCATTTCAATTATGGTACTGGAGAAAGTTATCAAAAGTTACTGGCAAAAGAACCAACAAATCTGTCTTGGAAAAAGTACAGGCAGAATGCTTCTTAGAAGTCAGGATGTTGAGACTTTGCTTTTGTACTCTGGACATGTTATCAGGAGGGACCAGTCCCTGGAGAAAGATAGCATGCTTAGAAAAGTGGAGGGTTGATTAAAAGAAAAATAGGAAGCCGCTTAACAAAATGGATTGACACAGAGGTAGCAATAATGGGATCAAACATAACAATTGTAAGGATGGTGCAGAACCAGGCAGTGTTTCATTCTGTTGTGCACAGGCTCACATGAGTCAAACAGACTGGATCTAACCTAACAACAACAGAGATTTGTAATACCTTTATGTCCAAGCAGTGCATAAGTCAGGCCAAGGGACCAAAATGCTGTTAACCAGAAAAGTGCTGTCTGCAGGCACTTCTGAGGAGAAACGGTCCCGATCTTAGAAATGTATCCTAAACGGTAGTCATTCCTGATCCTGATCGCATTCAGATCTGGAAACAAACTCCCCCTCATGGCCCGATTTTCTGTAACAGATTAAACTGTAATCTGTTACTTCCCTAACAAACCCCATAAACCTAAGTATACTCTGTCAGCTGTGTGTGGCTATCGCCATGAATTACTGAAGCCAATAGAGAAGGATGTCTGGTGTCAGGAATGGTAACAGGTTTGGAGAGAGGAGGTATTTCTGATCTCCACTTCATAGCAATCATCCTTGGGCTGTAGATGTTTATTCTTCTTCCCCCTGGTTCACATAGACTAAGAGGTCAGATGACGATGTGGTACCACATCATTTTTACAGGAAGGCCTAAGTCACTGGGGAGCCTTTTAAAGGTTTAAAGTAAGAGAAAATTGTGGTGCAAGTTAGGGATAGACAGAAGTTGAGTACATACAACAGATGTTTAGGAGGAAGAATTAGAGGATCTTATTAGTGGGGTCTTGGTGTGGCACTTTGGGTTAATGCGTTAGACTGCAAAGTCACTTTGAACTGCAATGTCAGTGGCTTAAGTTCATCAGCTGCTCCTCAGAAACTGTATACGGGGTTGCTATGAGTTGGAACTGGCTCAACAGCATTTAACCACAAGTAATTGGAGTAGTGGTGCTGTAGGATCAGCACTGGACTGTAGACCACAAGGCAAGCAGTTTAAACCCACAAACTGCTCATCAGAAATCCTATCTATACAGGCTTGCTATGAGTAGGAACCAACTTCATGGCACTTAACAAAAGCGACAGTAGTTGCAGTAGGTGAGCACGGGGATTGGAGCAGTGGTCGTAGGAAAGACACACAGATAGAAAGACTAGTTTTAGTGACAGTATTGTAAGAGAGTTCACTGCCAAGGTCAAAGAACTGTTTGTTAAAATTCCCAAAGATCCAGTGATATCAATGACCAGCAAGGCTTTCCATTGACAGACTCTTACTGGCTCTCTTTGGTTTTCACCCATGACCATATTGCTGTGCTCAACATTTCCAGGTGAGAGCACTTTCTTTCCCTGCACTTCAAATTGAGAGCCACTAACTGTTGGAGAACAGCCCTGCCATTCTTTCAACATTCTTCCAGGAAGTAGAGGTCAAGAACAGAAAAGACCAACTTTCCTCCCTTCTGAAAAGGGCATGCATGACGATAGTAAAAATTCTATCATTCCCCTTCAGGAAAAATTTAAAGGAGTCCTGGTGTGGCACTGTGGGTTAATATCCTCTATTGTAAAGTCAGTCTGAACTGCAAGGTCAGAGGTTCAAGCTCACCAGCTGCTCCCTGGCAATCCTATAAAGGGTTACTATAGGTTAGAACTGACTCGACAGCATTTAACAACAACAAAATATATGCTGAGATTTGAATCAATATCTTTCTGCCAAGTCATACTGTGCCAGAAATATTCAGTGCCAATGATTCTATAGAGAGTACAATTTATTCCATATTAAATGTTCTTCAAACACAAAATTTTGCAAATAAGTGTTATTCAGAAAATTTCCCTAGTTTCAAGTTAAAAGCAAACAAATACATAAAAAATAGATAAAACAAATAAAGAAAAACACTAATGACCATTATCATGATAAAATGTTTGATGGGGCAGAAGCAGTTGCTTTTTGAGTTATAAAACAGATGTCCAAACCTATTTTGAACCATTTGTATTTCCTCCCCAGATGTTATTTTGACTGAGTAGCCATAAGTACTGTGAATGATCTAATGTCCTTGTTCAAATAATTCCAAGAATCAGCTAACGAATTTTAAAAGTGGTTTGTCAATATTTTAGGTCACTTGGGTGCCCTATAAAATTGTTTCCTTCATAATGGAGACAAATGTACCCAAAGTCTAAGTTTTTTAGCCTAGCTAGTTCACCCTGAATTCTCATGAAATATATCGATGTATCAGAAAAATAGCTAAGTGCCAATCTAGCAAATTAGGGAGAGCAAATAATGGAATTAATTATCCCATTCCGAATGCATGCTGGTTTCAGGACAATTTTACACAATCACACCACAGTTAGTAAGCACAGAAGATGAAATTAAAAGTTTTTCTTTTGCCACAAAATTTATGCTATCATGCCACAGATGAAATGTGGCAATTCACTATTTACCTCTTAGATACATCATTGGGAATCTATTCACTTTTGCAGGATACAGCAGAGTAAATTTTACATTCTTGCACATTTGTAGAATGGAGATTCCTTTTTAAATTTATTTTTTAGTTGAAAGCAAAAACAAAAAGGTTGTGTTCGAGGGTAAGGAAAAAAGAAGACACTGTTGATGTGTGGAGGAAAAAGCTTTACTTTTGACTAAAGAAGACATCTGAAACATTTTAATGTTCAAGTTGACAGCTGGAATCCTAGTATGGCATTGTAGGATTAAGCAATGGACCACAAGGTAGGTTTGAGCCACAAGGCTGGCAGTTCAAACACAGCGTTTCAAACTCAGCAGTTCAAACAGTGTCTCTATGAGTCAGAACTGACTCACAGGCACTTAACAACAGGTTGATAGCTTTCCTTGAACTTGCTAAATGACAGCAAAGATCATGTTTCCTGTCCAGAGTCTTGCATTGTAACTCACAAACATTAGCTGATCAAAACGTAGTTATTGGAAAGAAGGAATAAACAGAGGACAGGAAGGAGCGAGGGAGAGAAGGAGAAAGGAAAGGAGAAAGACAGGAAGGTAGGCAAGATGAAAACGATACAGAAGAAAGAAGGGACATTTACCTCCTTGTAAAATTTTCTTCTGTATTGGACATCTGTTGTTTTACCTGTTCATTGACAATTCTCCCTTTATTTAAGAAGCACTCCTCACTCCCTCATTCTCAGTCCATATGATTTGGGCAGTGTTAGACTCGCTTCCACACCCAGATATAACCATTCAGTGAATTCTACCTACCCCTTGTCTCGAATAATTGTTTCATGGATGAGATTATGACATGAAAATAAAGGCCATTTTTGGTTTGTGTACACCACTAAGGTTTTAAGTATGGCGCTGCCTTAGGCTACCATTTAGAACAGACCTGACCATGAAGCCAACATAGAAAAAACAAACCAAAACAAAAAACTGAATGACGGAATGAACAATCTGTGTCCCAGTGATAGTATTTCTGGATTTCATTGTATCAACTAAATTCCTATCCTTTTGTATTTATGCTAATTAGTTGAGTTTATGTTACTTGCAACTGGGTAAAATAAAAGATTAATAAGGTTTTTTGGTCCTCTGTCAAATCATCCTGGCCCCTCCTTCATCTAGAGCACTCTCCCTGTTCATTTTGTAAATCTCTATTAATGCTTTTCATGGTCATTAATACACAAGAAAACATTATTTCACTATCTAGGGGTTCCTGGCATCCCAAGAACTTAGAAAAAAGCTTTGTTTACAATCTTGTTAAGTATCACCTCATAGAGAACCTGTATAGGATTTCCAAGATGAAATTTTCTCAGTAGCGGAAAGCCTCATCTGTTTCCCATGGAGCGGCTAGAGGGCCCAAACCACATACATTGTGGTTTGCAATCCAGTGCTTACCATATGAAGCCACTGATCTCCCCTTGCATACAACAGGTATATAATAAATGCTAGAGTCCTGGTGTGGCACTGTGGGTTCATGCACTGGGCTGCAAGGTTGGAAATTCAATCGGCCACTCCTCAGAAACCCTATACAGGGTCACTATGAGTAGGAACTGACTCAACGGACTTAGTAAATGTTACTGAAAGTATTTTAGGGGGAAAAACAAATCAATGGTTTTCTTGGAACATCCAGTATCATTAATTTCAACTATAGGATTACCTGATTTTGAGAAAATTTTTTTTTTTTTTAAATGAGAGTTTGGATAATGAAATAATTATGAAAATATTTTGAAAACCACTTTATATTTTATAGCTTTCTTTGATGTTTCATACCATTATCACAGTAGGAAAGAATTCTCTGGCACTAGCATAAGCCACAAAAAATAATGAATAGCGCTTTCTTTTTAGTTTATGTTTGTTTCACTATTCATAATGATTGTTTTGCTACTATTCTCAATTATTATGGATGTTAAAATGCATTTAATAGCTATCATAACACCAAATATACTCCTCAGCCATTTAACAAGTATCCAAATTTATAGTTTTCATTATAGTTTGTTTTCCTGTTTCTATAGAAATATGTAGCTATGCTACTTTATTCTCTTGGAGAGTTTAATCTTCCTCAGGCATGGGGAAAAGGAATGTGTGTATATATGTGTGTATATATATGTGTGTGTGTGTGTGTTTATGTACATATGCATATAGGAATTAAGCAAACATTAGCATAACAGAAGAGGATCAATTACGTACATTTTCTCTATGATTCACACAGCAATATCAATCAAATGGCAAGTCATGTACATCATTAAAAACAAAAACATAAGCCAGGAGGGATGATACTTGTCTTTATGAAGGAAAGCTAGAAATATGTTGTTGTTGTTATTATGTACTGTGGAGTCAGCTCCAACTCATAGCGACCCTGCACAGGATTTCCGAGGCTGTAAATCTTTACAGTAGCAGAAAGCCTCATCTTTCTCCCACGGAACGGCTGGTAGTTTCGAACCGCTGACCTTAAGGTTCGCAGCCTGATTCGTAACCACTACGCTACCAGGTATAATCCCTGAGTAAAAACATAACCAATCTTACAGACACCGAACAGAGCTTGGTAAGGAGGAGGATATCATTCATAAATCATTAGCTCAAACAGATTGGTATATCTTCCCCAAGAACTTCAAGAATTATATGTCTGATCAAAATGAAACAAATAAGAATTCCTTTAAAACCTCATCATTTGCTGTAGACTCAGCATTATTCATTAGATTTACCAACATGTAGACAAAGTATTTCCAGAGTCGTGGAAATGGATGTGTGATGAACACCCCGACATTTTCAAATATCATCTGGGGTTTCAGCTGAGTTCAACAATGCAATAATATAAAACTAGCTTTGAATATCTGAATTCATCCCATCACGCTGAGCTTATTTCCCTCAGGTCCTCACAGACAATAACGAACTAATCTGCCAACCTTGGAGATAATGAATAATCTCTCTAGCAGCAGGAAACTTTTCTCCTACACCATCTCCCCAAGAAAATTCCCTTAAGTAACTTTATAGACTGGCCTCAGCTCTTAGACTAATTTTCCATTAGGCATCTCAAGGAATGTCTCCAAGACTCCAAGCTACCACTCAGAGAGTCAGTGATAACAACATTTGCCATTTTGTAAGTATTCTTCTGTTGTTGTTGTTAGATGACATAGAGCCAGTCTGAATCAAAGTGATGTCATGTACAATGAAAAATATTGAGTGGTCCTGCATTATACTCACAATTGTTACTCACTTTGAGCTCATTGTAGAAGCCACTGTGTCAATCTGTCTTCCTGAGGGTCTTCCTGATTAGTGACCCTCTACTTTACCACACGTGATGTCCTTCCAGGAACTGATTTCTCCTGATAATATGACCAATGTACACGAGACAGGTGAACCCTCATCATCCTCACTACTAAGAAGCATTCCAAGACAGATCATCTAATTCTCTGGCAGTCATTGTTGCTGTTGCTATGATGTGCCATCAAGTCAGTTCCAACTTTTAATGACTCTCTATAGGGTTTCTGAGGAGAAGATGGTGAGTTTGAACACCCGACCATAAGATTCAAACTCAGCTGATGGTCCAGTGATGATCCGACAGTGCCACAGCAGGACTCCTGGAAGTGTATTCAATATTCTCCACCAACAATCAGAACACAAAACGAGCAACTATTCTTTGGTCTCCCTTATTCATTGTCTAGTTTTCGCATATATATGAGGTGATTCAGAATGCTCTGGCTAGAATCAGGCATACCTTAGTTCTCAAACTGACATCTTTGTTTTTTTAACACTTTAAAGAGGTCTTCTGCAGTAGATTTACCCAATGTTACATCATTTGATTTCTCAACTACTGCCTTCATTGATGCTGACTGTGGATCTAAGTAAAATGAAATCCTTGACAACGTCAGTGTATGTCACGCATGATGTTGCTACTTCGTCCAGTTGTGACGATTTTAGTTTTATTTATGTTCAGGTGTAATCCATATTGAAGTCTGTACTCTTTATCAGTAAGTGCTTCAAGTCCTATTTATTTTTTCAGCAAACAAGTATCATCTGCATATCACAGCTTATTAATGAGTCTTCTTCCAATTCTGATGCTATGTTCTTCTTATATAGTGCAGCTTCTCAGATCAGTTGCTCAGAATACAGATTAAATAAGTATGGTAAAAGGATACAACATTGATGCTCAGCACAATTGTAGTTAAGTCTGGTCAGGGTAGTTTGACTCATAGAAACCCTGCATACAAAATGATAAATAAAACAATACTTATCACTATTAACATTGTCAGCCAGTATTAATAGTGATAATTCTATAAATATTATTATTGATACAATGGAAGTCAATCTGACATAGATGTTTACGTATTTTAACAGCATGATTATAAATAGCCCATAAACTATAAATGGACTGATGTCCATATACTTTTTCCATTTCTGTTGTTGTTGTTGTTGCTATTGTTAATTACGTATTATCTTCAACACAGTGTGAGATGAAATGCAAAGATGATTAAGAAGAAGCTTATAATCATGAAAAGTTGCCCCTTAGATATAATGGTCACTGTCAAACTTCACATTAATAGATCCATCGTAATTTTAAATGTGGCCATAAAGATTCAGGTTATTGGCTGAGCTAATAATAGGAAGATTCTAAGCATGAACACTAATGCTAAATAATTAATGAAAATTCATTTGATCACTCAGATTTGTTTTCCCACCAGTCCTTTTAGAAATTTAGAATTGGCCTTCTGGAAATACTTGGCTGGATATGCCTTATTGTTTTCCCTAACATATTTTTTTTTTCAATGAGGTTATTGCAAACCTTTTCCATTCCCACCTGTCCATTGCTAATTATTCATTTATACTCTCTGCTAATTACTGGCATGCAACCCCACCCCCCAATTACTCTTTGTTGCCTGATAATAAAGTAAAAACAAAATAAAGAGTATCATCATACATTATGTCCCACCCACCCCCCAAAAAGTGTCATCTTTGATGACTATGATTCTCAGTGGTTTAATAGTTATGTGAAAATCCCCCACGATGTGATCTAACGTGATAAACCAGTAAGACAATTGTGGATGGAATGCTGTTGCTGTTAAGTGTAGCTGAGTCGCTTCTGACTCATAATTACACTGTTTAGGGTTTCTGATGAATGGCCGGTGAGTTTGAACTTTCAGTCTGCAAACTAATGCTTATTCTACAGTGTCACATTCTGACTCTGAATTGTTGCTGTTGTTCTTAAGTTTCATAGAGTTGGTTCTGACTCATAGCAACCCTGTATAAGCTTTCCGAGGAGCAGCTGGTGGGTTTGAACTGTTAACCTTATGGTTTGCAGTTCAGTGCTCATTCTACCACCAAAACCACACCAGAACATTTCCCTAGTCCCACTATGACCATGATTTAATGTATAAAAGATTCTCAAAGACGTAGAATGCAGCACCTTTTATCTTACAAGACATTAAAGCAGTGAGTTATACGAGCAGAGAATGAGGGCTCCATTACCACCAAGAAAGAAGAGCTAGAGATGAAGTGTGTCCTTTGGTCCCTGCACTGTGATCTCCTAGACAGGGAATGATTGATGTTAAGACACATGGAAATTTCCAAGGAATGCTGGGCCTGCAGACACTGCAAAGAGATGAGGGAGGACCTTAACCCAGAGCTGGTACTCTGAATTCAGTCTTCTAAACTGTGAGAGAAAAAATTTGTTTATTAAAGTCATTCACTTGTTCTATTTGTTACAGCAACCCAGATAACTAAGACAAGCATTAAAGACCTTATTTGAGCAATGGTTAAGCACTCAACTGGAATAGTGGTTTGAACCTACCCAAAGGTCCCACAGGAGACAAACCTGACAATATGCTTCTATATAGATTACAGCCAGGAAACCACAATGAAGACAGTTTGACTACTCTATTATATGGGGCCACTGTGGGTCCAAATAAGACCAAGGGCACCTAACAATAGCAAGGACTTTATTAAAATGTAGTTTGCAACTAGCTGTAAAAACGTTCATTTGCAAAGAACTTTTGAGATGAAACTTAACTGCTAAATACACAAAAAAAGCAAGATGCCTGAATAAGATGATGAACACAAATACCATTTGGCAAACCAAATGAAGTATCCTTTGCTCTGTGATATACACACATTTCTCCAGATGAGGAGGGTGGTGTAGTGAAGTGGGACTAGCTCTGGTAGCGTAGTGGTTACGAATCAGGCTGCTAACCTCAAGGTCGGCAGTTGGAAACCACCAGTGGTTCCGCGGGAGAAAGATGAGGCTTTCTGCTCCCATAAAGATTTGTAGCCTCAGAAACCCTGTGCAGAGTCACTATGAGTTGGAACCAACTCCACGGTACTTAACAACAACAACAACAATTACCTGATTGTAGACTGTGTCAATCTGTGATTTATATGGTGCTAAATCCCTCAGAGCTTTTGCCTGTCATTAAGACAGTGGTTGACCCAAGCTTTCCACATGTTTGCCTCTGCTGTGGGTCATCTGGAGCTCCATCGTTGAACCTCAGGCTGACAGCAGGTTCTCAACTCAGTATTTCAAATGGAACCCAGAAAGACGTGAAGAAACTAACCAGACCTTTTCTCTCTCTGTACCGGCTGCTCTGTCCTCTTACCACCATTGTTGGGAAAGCCCTTCAGTAGTGTAGGAAAAGCCTTGCATACAATTTCTTCCAGAAGGACAAAGGAGTGAGAACCAATCTCTCTGCCTGGTATCTTCAAAACGACCTCTTCTTGTGTTCTACCTTTCTAATCTCCAAGCAGCAAGTCAGACAAGCGAAAGCAAGGTGGCTTTCCATGGCAACTTTTGTTTCACCACTTTTTTGCACATCCATGGGAGGTGCAGAGGAGGATGATACTATAACAAAAAAGAAAGGATAAACTGGAAGATGACATAATGAGCATCATATGCTATGATGGTATATAATACAATATTGCATAACAGACTACAATAGTCTTATCCAATCTTATTTAAGAAGAGTGTCAAAACATTTCACCTACAATTGCTGTTTCTTGCAATCTTGTTTTCCTTGACATGTAGTTCTAATTTCTAAGAAACAAATTCATACACACCTTCAAGAGAATACAAATAAATAGGATGACTCTTAAACATTAGGGGACACTATAATTATTTCATGGGCATGTTGAAATGCAGATTTCTTCTAACTGTCAACTTCTCCCTCTTTCATTATCAGGAAGACTGGTGGCACCTCTGAGGCTTGGCATTTTTTAAAGCATTTCAATTAATTCTGATGTCTCTGATGCTGGCATTGCAATCTGAGTTAAGGGGCAAGAGCATTCAGAGACAAGAAGGATTAAGATGACATATCTCCAGGGTTTTATAGCATCTCACTGAAATCAATCTTCATAAAAGCTACAGAGCACTGCAGAAAACATCCTTAAATTAAAAAAAAAAACAAAAACAAAAAAAAAAAAACATTTTGTGTGACAAACAGTTGTGAGGAACAATGTATAAACAAATATTGAGTATAAACAAATATGGAAGGACGGATTTGTGGAAATGGAGAAAACCTTAAAGAAAGTATTGGATCTAGTATGAATCTAGTGTGTGGATGCTGGCGCACATATTTTGTGGACCTTACTTACAAAACAAACACACACAATACAAATACAGTTACTAGTTGCCCCCAACACTACAAAGGGCTTGGAAGTGATGTAGACAAATGAAGGTTTCTGAAGCTTCAGCAACCAAAACTTTACAGAAAATCCATCTATGATTACCACCATTTTTTTCACCTGTTCTTACTGAGCTCAGAAAGGCTACGTTCGCTGATAAAGTTCTCAAACATTAAGTCAAAAAGAGGACCCAGGCTAACCTCTGGACCTCCTGACTATTTCTACCACACTCTTCTGTATTTATACATTCCAATTGAGTTTTATATACATGATTCCTTTTCTCAGCTACCATACAAGGAATGATATGAATTCCCATGGGACTTCCTTTGAAGTGGAAAAGAAACTCTAAAATATTCATCTCTCACTGCTGAATATTAAAAATCTATCGACTTAAAAATCCATAGGTGAACCAACATCTTTAGATTCTTTCCGGAGTATTTTTTTATTTGCAGTATCAAGTGTCAGTTTTATGCAAGACCATTACAATTATTTCTTCGTATTTTAATTAACGGCAGACTGCAAGGTCACTTTGAACTGCAAGGTCAGGAGTTAAAGCTCACCAGCCACTCCTTGGAAACCCTATACAGGGTTGTTACGAGTCTGTACCAATTTGATTGTACCAATTTGACGGTATTTAACAATAATAACAAGAATTTCACTTATATTTTAAGAGCTTATATGTCTTAATCAAAATGCTCTTAGTAAAAAAAATAAGTTTAATAGTCCCTAGAATGCTTAAAGTTCTCTATTATAATAGATAGTTTCCAGGCACAGTGGTGGAAGTGCTATAAAGCCTTCAAAACATTTATGAGTATTTGAGAGGATCCAATATTTCAGATAATAAACAGTAAGCCAAGATGATCATTAGGTGCACTTTAGAAATCAGCTTTCTAACATGCAACCGTCTATTTCACTACTTACAGATAATGCTGTTTAGCAAATTCAAACCAAAATGGTATATATAAAGAATTAATCCAACTCACTTAGAAATCAAGGGAAAATAAGCAATTTGAGGATAAAAATAATGAAATATGCATTGCATTATTACAAACCAACTCATTTATTTTTATAACACCTTTCAAGAACAAAATGTCTCTCAGAATATAAGCCAAACACAACATAGCAAATGTACTTTATAGAAAAATAAAACTTTAAAAGCCTCACTGAAACTTCAATTGCCAAGGATATAGAAATGTACGATTTTTGGAAGGTCATTTGAAATCACATGGTGGTCTCTATGAAATATAAATTATAGGTTTATATGCCCCACATCATGGAGACAAAATGCAGCCTGCTATTTATATTGTTCCAACTCAAAAGAGTTTCCTCCTCTCACACCATATTATTCTTAGTCACCAGACAATGATCAAACCCTCAGAGGTAAAAGCTTATAAAGACATATTAGATATAGGCCTGTGTTTTCAAAATATAATAACGTTTCATTCAAATCAATAAGACAAAAAAAAATGACTTAAGTTTTCAAAATAGGAAAATTAAGAAAGAGGGAAGGAGGGATGGATAGAGCACAGGGCATTTTAAACAGCGAAACGGTTCTGAAAGATACTGTATGTTGTATATATGACATTATGTATTTGTGAAAACCCATAGATACAAACTGTAATGTAAACTATTTATTTAGGTAACACTAATGGATCAATATTGGTTCATAATTTTTCATAAATATAAGATGTTAATAATATTATGTGTGCTTCCCACGTAATTTCTCTGTAAACCTAAAAGTGCTCTAAAAAAGAAAGTGTAATTTTTGTTTTTTAATCTGAAAAAAAAACCTCCTAAAAAAGTGAGCAAGTAATATAAACCTTGGCCATCTACTTCAGAAACTTAATGCGTGAAAATTTTATGGATCATAACAGAATACTGTGTGATATAACTCTGGAAGATGAGCCCTAAATGTTTTAGGTTTTAAGGCAACAATAGATTCAAACTACTGGAGATCATGTCGACACCACCGGAACAAGCAATGTTTTATCTGTTGGTACATGGAGTTCCCATGATTCCTGGGCCAAGCTGATGGCAACAAACAGTAGTTAACAACAACAACAGCTATCTATCGAGGTACATAGCTTCTGGAATGGCACTTTCGCATACGCACTGGACTGCAAACTATAGGGTCAGCAGTTCAAACCCACAAGCTGCTTCTCAGAAACCCTATACAGTGTGGTCACTATGAGTCAGAACTGACTCAATGGCACTTAACAACAGCATCTATGTAGTTAAGCAAGTAACTGTTGACATAATATGGATCATCCTGAGCACATGTTATTTGTAGCAATGGAGTTCAGTTATGGCCTTCAACTCCTTCAAAACTTTAAAAAAAGATCGACGGTTGTGATATAAAATAGGACAACAGAAGGTCTTAGTCTGAAAACTGTTGAAATCTGTCCACCACGGGAATCTCTGCTGGGATTTGAAATACTGGTAACATCACTTCAAATGTCATAGCAACACGCAAGTCACTGCTGTACAACACACTGACAGATAGTTGGTAGAAATGGAGAGCCAGGTTGATATAAAATTTTCTCCACAGGAAAATACGACCAAAAATTTCACCAACAATGAGACCGATTAAATTTTGAAAAGCAAAGAGGTAAAGGTATATATAAAACAAACCGATATGAAAAGGTTTTTATCTTCTGGCACTATATGTGTTTATGTTCTGTTGCTATTCATAAGGGGGCTAACAATTCAGAAGTCGTCTGCCTCTCCTTCTTCCTAGTCTGCCTTAGTCTGGAAGCTGCAGTGAAAACTGTTCACCATGGATGACCCTGCTGGTATTTAAAGTATCATAGCTTCCAGTGTCACGGCAACATGCAAGAAGCCACGACGGTATGATAAAACTGACAGACAAGGCACCTCCAGGAGACAAAGTAGTTCATAGAAAAATAAAAGCCATGGTTTTTGTTAATGCCTTCAGTATAGCTTGGACTTCTTCCTTCAATATCATCAGTTTTTTATTAAATGCAAACTCTTGAAATGGTACCGCAATAACCATTTCTTTTGGCTCTGTTTATATCGTTCATCTTTTTCTGACACTTCAATATTGATCTTTAAATTTTTTTTAATGTTTTATTATGAATTATATGATAGTTTATATGGGAGAACACTAGCTTTACATTCATCCTACTGTATATTGTTTCATTGCCATGGTTACAATTCTCTCCATGCATCATCAACCAACCAAAGGGTATACCCTGCAAGCCTGCTGCCCAGTTGTCAGCATACAGCTGGGTCTAAAAGTCCCCATCCGCTCCATCACTGCATGTTATCTTTTCTGCCTCCATCTCTGGCATCACTTGCTTCTCTGGGTAGGGTCCCACTCTCTGCTCTTCTCCCTTGATGGTCCAGGGACCTCCGCTCCAAGACTGCAAAGTCAATCACTCCCCTCCTTTTGCTACAAAACATCTACCTTTACATTGCCAACCCTCACAATCAGGCCTGATAATACTTATTCACTATTGTATCACAAAAGACCTAGCCTCGTTTCCTTTCACGAACCCTGCCCAGACAGATTGGCTACTATCTGTGGAGATTCTACCTTCCTCCATGCCCTCTGGATGTAGGCATCCCTCATTTTGGGTAGCCAATGTACAAGTTGCCCATCCCTGTCTACTCTGTGTATGGAGAGGGTGGGAATGATCCTCACTGTAAAGATTTGTTCCCTCTTTTGAGCTACTGCATCCATAGGTGTAGGTAAAGTTCATCAAATTATATCATATTATTCTTTTTTTCCTCTTCTTTCT
>NW_006408639.1:1417620-1419172 GCF_000296735.1 Chrysochloris asiatica | reverse complement strand
GGGGGTTGGGCACAGGAGAGCCTGGGTGCGAGGGAGGGGGGCAATATACAGGGAGGGAGAGGGAATGGGAAAAACGGGGCAGCTGGGGGAATAATTGCACATAAGTGAAAGGGCCGAAGGGGACAGAGATAAGGTAAGATTGCAGAATGTGCCCTTTGGACATTTAAATGAATATTTTTTTGTTCTATTGTTGTTTTTGTATGTGTAAATCAAATATTTTTGCTTTGTTCATTTGTGAAATGTAAGATGTAAATGGTGAACCGCAGGGAAGAAGTAGGACAACTGTAGTTGAACAAAAGGGACTGTAATCATTGAGATGACACAAAGTGTGTGATTTGTGGAATGTAGAACTGATGATCTTTTCTGTAAAACTTCACTCAATTTACAATAAAAAGTTTAAAAAAAAAAAAGAAAGAAAAACAATACCATTTACAAAAAAAACCACCCAAAAGGAATAAATTTAACCAGAGTAATAAAAGACCTATGCAAAGAAAACTACAAAACACTACCAAAAGAAACCCAAAGAGGCCTACAAAACTGAAGAATATACTTTGCTTGTGGATAGGGAAGATTTAACACTGTGAATAAATATATCAATACCACCTAAAATAATCCATAGATATAATGCACTCCTCATCTAGATTGTAGCATCGTTCTTTTAAGAGATGAATAAACTAGTCACTATCTTTATATTGAAAGGAAAGAAATCCCAGATAAGCAAAGCATTACTAAAAAAGAAGAACAAAGTGGAAGCCACTCAGTTTCCAATCTCAAAACGTACTACATAATCACAGTAATCAAAACATCCTGGTACTGGTCCTATGAAAAACACATGGAACAGACCTGAGATCCCAGAAGTAAATTCATCCACCTTAGATCAGTGGATCTTTGACAAAGGACCCAAAGCACATTAAATGGGGAAGAGACAGTCTCTTCTACAAATGGTGCTAGCAAAACTAGAAATCCCTTTGTAGAAGAATGAAATAAGACCCATATCTCTCACCACACACAAAAATTAACTAAATGTGCATTAAAGACCTACGTGCAATACATAGAACTAAGTAAGTCATCAATGAAAAAACAAGGAAAAAGTCAGACGTTCTGATACATAGCATAAATAAATACTCTATCAAACGTAACTGAAAACACAAACAGCAGAAAATAAAATAGATGCCTTGGACCTCCTAAAAATTAGACACTAACTGTATATTAAAATATTTCACCAAAAGAATAGCAAGAGAATCCACAGGCTGAGAGAATAGTTTGACAATGACTTATCAGACAACTCTTGAAAATGTATAGAACAACTCAACAAAAAGAAGAAAACCCAATTAAAAGGTGGGCAGAGGGTATGAATAGACACTTCACCAAAAATGATACTTAAATGGCCAAGAAACATATGAAGAAATTATAATTAGCCATTGTTGTTGTTGTTAAGTGCTGTCGAGTCGATTCTGACCCATAGCAACCCTGTACAGGATTTCTGAAGCTGTAAATCTTTACGGGAGCAGACCGCCTCATCTTTCTCCTGCGGAACCACTGGTAGTTGCGA
>NW_006408639.1:1409841-1417140 GCF_000296735.1 Chrysochloris asiatica | reverse complement strand
GGATAATAATCAATGTAATGAAACAAGCTATATGAATGGTTGAATGTGAAGCTGATGATGTGCCCTGTAAACTTTCACTCAATGCAAAATAAAAACATTTAATTAAAAAAAAAAAAAAGAAATTAAAGATTTGCATTAGGGAAATCTGCTGCAAAAGATCTCTTTAAAATGTTACAGAGCAGGTACAAAATCAACATACAAAAATCAGATGGATTCCTTTACACTAATAAACAAAGTTCTTTAAAAGAAACCAGACAAACAATATCTCCCCTACCTGCTATTATAAAATATACATACATGTGTGAGGGAAACAAATATTAGAAATTATGATTACACAGAGCTTGTAAGCCCTCTTTTAGACTATAACTGACTAGATTTGCTAAAAGGAAAGTTAAACTTTACCCAGAGAAATGGGCTTTTTGTTAAGCCTTTGTTCAATATGGGGTCTTAGGTAGAATCCTGAGCCTGACCTAGAACCTTCAGAGTTGGGACATTTGCGTTTGAAAAGATATGCAGACCAACCCAGAAGTGATGGTAGAATATAAGATTCTTATTAAAAGAAAGACCCACAGGAAAGGAGGACTGGTTGGCTTTTTGAGCTGTAAGCAAGCTCTTTGTTTTAGAGGCATCAAGGCAAGAAATGTCTGCCCTTCAGAAAAACCCCCTCCTGGGACGGAGAGTAAGAGGGAACCCATGAGCACTCTAGTATGCTGGATGGTGACCATCTGGGAAATGCAGCAATGAAGACACAGGCTGAGTTTAGATATGTTCCATTTGCATCCACTGACCTTAAGATGAGAGAGAGAAGAGGAAGGGCTGGTTGATCTGAAGTTCAGGGAGTTGGATGAGCTCCTGAGCCAATGGGCACTAACCTACCTATGGGGTCTAAGACTAATACTGAAGGCGTCAGCTGGTCTGACGTTCAGGGAGGTGTGTATGAACTCCCAAACTTGCAGCTAGTATCCATTTGACCCAGCTTGCATGGCCAGTACTGAGCTGACCAGAACCTGACCAGCTGAAGCTAAAGATGTTTGATACTAAAAGCAAGTGTAAATTACTACAATTTGATAGACTAAACTTTGTTGATGGAGGAAGTAGCTCACTATTCCAACTGAAATGGAAGATTACTCAAATCAAGGAACATGCTTGTCTCCTCAGAGCACTGGATTGATAGGAATGGGAACTTAGACAATGGCTATCACAAAATGGGGTGGTTATGAACAGGAAAAAGTAAAAATCATTCACTGCCCTCTCCTGCCCAGGAGGCAAGCTAAAATGCTAATCATGTCACCAAATGGGTCCACTCCCCCTGGTTTTCCCCCTGCCCTCAAACAGGTATTCAGCCTGGCCCCTCCTCGGACTCTGACCCTATATAGGCCCATGTTGCCCTCCACTGGGGACTCAGAATCTGGAGAAATTTGCATCTCTGAGTCAGTTGGCTTAATAAAATCTGAAACTCTGCTTCACCTCTCCAAGTGGCTTCGGTTTTTTCAACCATTCAAAACTGAACTATAGGAATGCATCTGAGACACACATTCTAACATGGAGGAACCTGGAAGACATGCTGAGTGAAATAAGTCAATGATAAAAGGACAAATATATGAGACCACTTTTGTAAAAAGTCAAGAAAAGGTGTTCATGCTAAAAGAAACATTCTCTGATGGTTACCAGGGCTGGGAAAGAAGAAGGAATTATTCCCTGGCTAGAGGGTATACCAGTATTAACTTGGGTGACAAGGAAGACAGTTTAAAAAAATTAAGTATAGGCAAAAAACAAAACAAAAAAAGCTCACGGAAAGCTTCCATTACCTTTTAATACCATTTTTCCATGAACTTATTTTTAAGATCCCTCATACTGTAATAGAAAAAAAAAACAAAAAAAAAACGTGTTCAAGAATAAAGAGGTCACTTTGAGGACTGAGGTATGGCACTGTAGTTTGATAAGCACTGAACGGAAAACTGAAAGCCTCCATGGAAACCCTCTCTATACAGAGTGGATACGAGTTAGAAGGGACTCAACGTCACATAACAACAATAATCCACATCATGGTATTTTCAGTTGCCTCATATGAATGCAAAAGCTAGATAATGACTAAAGAAAACCATAGAAGAACTGACGCACTTTAATTGCGGTGTTTGCAAAGAAGATAGAAAGTATCATGAACTGACAGATGAATGAACAATTCCCTATTGGAGAAGTATGATCAAATTGTTCCTTGGATTTGATGAGACGAGACTTTCTCTCTCGTACTTTGGGCATGTTGTCAAGAATGACCAGTCCCTGGAGAAGGACATCATACGTGGGAAAGCGGAGGGTCAACAAAAACAGAGATGGATTGGCACAGTGGCAGCAGCAATGGGCTCACACGTAACAACAAATGTGAGGATGGCCCAGAGCCAGGTAGTGTTCTTCTGTTGTGCACAGGGTCACTAGGAGTTGGAACCGACTCAATGGCAGCTAACAACAACAACATTACCTAAAGACACAGAGACAGATAAAGATTAAAGTGGAAGAATGAATGCCTGAAATATTTATCCTAAAAAAGTTATCTTTTCCATGTCAAGGAATTTCCGTGCATCTTATCTATGTATATAGTTCACTACCAAAACTCCTTATCTGCTTAAAAATCAAGCATTCAATGCCAACATTTTGGTTAGTATTAGGAATGACACTTTATATGAATCTCTTCCAATTACTGATTCACTATTTTACTAACGATTGTTCATAATAGGCTGCAAAAGCCGTTCCACTGCATACCATCATGAGTTCTGAAGTCTTTTAGCTTTGTAGAGGGTTCATATGGAAATGTGCAATTCTATTTTAAAACTTGACAAACTCTTCATTGAGTTTTAGTATCATAAGTCATAGATCATGTCAGAGAAAAGCAGAGACTGTAAGACCATTGTAAATTCAGAAGACAGGATTATTCTTGTTTTGTGGAATTAAAAACATGTTTGAATCACTGCCATTTTTTGGCATCCTATAATTTAACTGGAGTCCTGGTGTGATGCAGCGGGTTAATGCACCAGACTGCAAAGCCATTTGAACTGCAAGGTTGGTGGTTTAAGCTCACCAGCTGCTCCTCGGAAACCCTGTTCAGGGTCACTATGGGTCAGAACCAACTCGATGGCACTTAACAACAACATAATTTAACTGAAAACCATTTCCATTAAGTTGGTTATGCTACAAAGGCACTAATGGTTTTCACTTGTCTGCACATACCAAACTGAACCACGTAAGAAAGGCCTGCCAGTTTGTTGTTTTCAGTTAGTACTGACTCACGACTACCTTAAGTGTGCAGAATAGAGCTATTCCATAGCATTTTCGAAGCTATGATCTTCCAGAAGCCTGTCATCCCAGGTACTTCTTTGATGTTGTTCATTGCCAATAAGTTAGTTCCAACCCATAGCGACCCTGAACAAGGGTTTCCAAGGAGTGACTCGTAGGTTTAAAATACTAACCTTAAGGTTAGCAGTCAAGTGTTCATCCTAAAGTATCACAACAAGACTCCAAATACCTCTGGGTAAATTCAAACTGCCAAACTTTCAATTAATGGTTAAGCCTAACCATTTGCAGTGACCAATTATCTAATAAAGACCTAAAAAAATGAAATAAAACCAAGCCCGTTGTTACTGAGTCAGTTCCAATGTATAGAGAACTTACATGTATACCAAAACACAAGAAGTAGTAAACTACTTACATACATTTTATCTTATTAGTTTCTATCCTATTCTTGTAAGGATGTTAGTAGAGGTGGGTGAGGAGGTGGTGGTGTGCCACTGAATCTGTTTCCATATATAGCAACCCTGGATAGGGTTTCAGAGGCTGTAAATCTTTACAGGAGCAGAAGCCTCATCTTTCTCCTGTGGAGTGACTGGTACATTCGACTGACCTGGAGGTTAGCAGCCCAGTTCATAATCCACTATGCTTCAAGGACATTATTACCCCAATTTTATGCATGACTAATTGGGCTCAGAAAGGTTAAATGACTTACCAATATTATTTAGTGTTGGGAGTTAAAATTTGAAAATGGGATTTTAAGTTCCAAATTCTGTGCTGTATCTACTATAATCATATTTTCTATATTTCCAATGTGTTTTTTCTGGCAAAAATTCATCCATTGACATACACATCACAAAGAATTTTTTATCTCTTGTCAAGAAAAAATACATTAGGAAATGAGATGAAATGTTAGAATTAAATTGTTTTGAGATTTACATATTCCCATTGCTATGGAAATCATTCACATAATATTTTAAATGATTACAACTCAAAGTTTTCCAGATTAAATCCTTACCTTTCTTCTCCATAGTGCGCTGTATTTTTTGCATATAATGTGCTCATGTACATGATGCATACACGTATAACGCGCTCAGGGCACAGACAAAACTAATATGCAAGTGTATTGGAAAATGTATTAGATATTGTTGATGCTGATGTTGTTGTTTGTTGTGATGGTTGTTACTGCTATTGTTAAGTGCTGTCTAGAGGCTTTCTGCTCCCGTAAAGATTTACACCCTCGGAAACCCTGTACAGGGTCGCTATGGGTCGGAACCGACTCGACGGCACTTCACAACAAGAAGTTGATTCTGATTCACCAAGCCTGTATAGAGCTTCTGAGGGGAGGCTGGTGGGTTTGAACAGCAGACACACACGTTATTTGGGTAAAAATAAAGCAGGAATTCCTTACCTTTGGGTTCCTCCATGCTAAATTCCTTAATATCTTGCTGCATTGTTACTGGGTCAGCTACAGAAAACTAGAAAGTCATGATATATAGTACAAAAGAGGTTAATTAAAGAAAGAATACCTTCAGGGGCGACGCGCCAATGGCAGCAGCATCTGGCTGCTCTCACAGCCTGACATGTGTTTATAGGGAAAGGGTTTTTATTTCTATAATAATAGTTGTTCCGATTTCAAAAAGGAAGTAAGTTTTAGTGTTTATGTATTCCCATTCCCTTATGCCACATTCATGAAAGACTGCGCATGCATGTAGAGTCCACGAGGGAGTTTAAGTTTTTAAGACAGATTACAATGCAGAGGATTCTGGGATACTTAGTATAACTGACTTTGCGCCTGCGCTGAAAGCTGCCTAACTGGGAGGTTAGTGTGTGGCTAGTTGATCGTGGACAATCTTCGCTGAGTTGTTGAATAGGAGGGAAGACTCCAAAGAACATTCAACTGGGTTCCGGACACACACAGAGATAATTTTTTGGTTTTATTTTTTTTAATCTCATTTATATCCTTCCAAAGAAGCTCTGGTTACAAGTCACGCTGCTAATCTCACGTTCAGCAGTTCAAAACTACCAGTGGCTCCGCAGGAAAAAGATGAGGCTTTCTGCTCCCGCAAAGATTTACAGCCTCGGAAACCCTATGCAGGGTTGCTATCAGTCTGAACCCACTCCAGGGCACATGATCACAACCTATCAACGCATCCGGCCTGCCTAACAAGGAGATACTGTCTATCTCTTCTTCACATCGTGCTCCTCTATTGTTTATATTCGGAGGTTTATTTTATGATTTTATTGAACTTCTCCAATACTGCTTTTCCGCTGCCCCAGTAATTTTCCTCAGTTGTCCTCCTGTTCCTTTACCCTAATAGTGTTGCTGTTCAGTGCCTTTCAGTTGGTTCCAAGTAACAGCTATCCTGTACAGGGTTTACAAGTAGCAGGCGGTGGTTTTGAACTATTGACCTTAAGGTTAGCCGTAGTCCAGTTCTTATACTACAAACTACACCAGGATTTTTCCCAAACCATAGACTTACATGCTGGCAAGTTTCCTCCCTTAAAACACACCCACATATACATGAGAAATGCTTCCAGTCCTCATTCAAGGTTTTATTACTATATTTTAAAGACAGTCTTAATGACTTTTTGGAGCACTGGTGTGGCGCTATGGGTTAACGCATCAGATTGCAAAGCTGTTTGATATGAAACGTCAGTGGTTCAAGCTCACCAGCTGCTCCGAGGAAACCCTATACAGGGACACTATGGTTCGGAACTGACTCAAAGGCACTTAACAACAACAAATACGTTTTAAGTTTGATATCATCTTAATATTTGACTTCACTTTTTTTGTTTTCTTAAAGAGAGGCTTACCTTCTATTTCTTCCTGAGATTCTGTTTTACACTTTCTAGACATCTTTGGTAACAATTTAAGACATCCTTAATTGGAACTAGTAGTCATTAATATAGATTCTTACAATTCATGTAAAATTTGTCAAATGGGAATCTAATTTGCGGTGTAAATTTCAACAAAAACCCAATAAAATATTATTTCAAAAAAAGTGCTGATGGTTGTTTCGAGCAAGAGAAAGTCTTTGACAACTTCGATCTTTTCTCCATTTATTATAATGTTATTTACTGGTCCAGTTGTGAGGATTTTTGTTTTCTTTACATTGAAGTCTAACCCATAACAAAGGCTGTAGCCTTAGATCTTCATCAGTAAGTATTTTAAGTCCTCCTCGCTTTCAGCAAGTAAGGTTGCATCATCTGTATATTGTTGTTGTTGCTAGGTGCCATAGAGTTGGTACCAACTCACAGCGACCTTATACACAGCAGAACATATATGTGGTTGTTGTTGTTTTTAAGTGCTGTCGAGTTGGTTCTGACCTATAGCGACCCTGTATATTCAAGATGCTGGTGAGCTTGAACCGTTGACCTTGCAGTTCAAATGGCTTTGCAGTCTGGCGCATTAACCCACAGTGCCACACCAGGACTCGTACATAGCAGGTTGTTAATGAGTCTTTCGGCAAGCCTGATGTCACATACTTCTTCATATAACTCCGTTTCTGGGATTATTTGCTCGGCATACAGATTGAATAAATATAGTGAAAGTATACAATGCTGACACATGTCTTTCCTATTTTTAAACCATTCAGTGTTCCATTGTTCTGTTCTAACCACTGCCTCTTGGTCTACGTATAGGTCCCTCTTAAGCACAATTAAGTGTTCTGGAATACTCATTCTCCATTATGTTGTCAGTAGCTTGTCATGATTCACACAGTCAAAAGTTTTTGCATAGTCAATATAGCAGAGGTAAACATCTTTCTGGTATTCGCTGGTTTCAACCTAGATCCATCTGACATCAGTAATGATATCCCTTGTTTCACATCTTCATCTGAATCTGGTTTAAATCTCTGACAACAGTTTTACGTTTGTAGCTGTTTTTAAGTTATCGTTACCAAAATTTTACTTGCATATAGTATTAATGATATGGTGCAATGATTTCCACATTTTGGTAGGTTGCCTGTCTTTGGAATCAGCACAAATATGGATCTCTTCCAATCAGTTGGCCAGATA
>NW_006408639.1:1407078-1408426 GCF_000296735.1 Chrysochloris asiatica | reverse complement strand
GAGCTCTGGACCAAACATAAGTGTCTGGGCATCAGTTTACTGCAACTGTGAGTGGAAATATCATGATAAAGGAAAACATTGAATTTTATTTAGAAATCGGCACAGGACTCCCTCTACTGCCATCCCGACCAGGCGGAAGTCAGAGGGCGGGACTACAGATAGACTGGCAAAGGGAACCTGCACTAAAAGCAGCAAAGCGACATTTGCAGAAGGAGGTGTGGAGCGATTCTACACCTTTTTTTTTTTCCTCCTCTTCCCTGCCATACCTTCTTTACCCAGCTCAGATGCCTTAAGGTGGGTGGATATGCACTCCCCCTGCCCCCCCAAAAAAAGTACAGCATTGAGACCACAGCTCTCCCGGGGCACAGAGAGAAACAGCCCCATCGGTCCAAGGGCAAATCCTTTGGCTGCTGTTTCTGACTTCTGTCTGTGGGTCCCAGCCCTAAAGTTAACTTGTGTGGAACAATTAATCCCTGCCTACCCAGAAAGAAAAAAAAGCAGGTTTGGCCTCACAGACAAACCATATGAACAATCTGTAAAACCCCAACATAAAAAGACGCAACTATTGGAAAAAGTATGCTGTGCACATGCAGATATTTAACTGACCTTCAGAGACAAAAATATTAATCAATCTTTCTCCATTAACTTCTTAAAACCTATCTGTGCACCTCTATGGTGGTGACTAAGGGAGGGGCCTGAGCAACTGGACACCCCAACCCTCTACTGAGGCTTCTACGGTGCACACACACAGTTTTATCTTTGTTTCAAAGTGGAAGTTCTTGTCTCTGCTTTTATATTGCTTCTGCTTTTGGGCCTATTGATCACACATTTTTCCTAAAGGTGGAAGCATTTTTCTCCCTACATTACCCAAGAAGAGACTGCAATTGTGGCCATATAGCCAAACTACAAGCATAATATTTCACCAATGAGATAAGAGCCAATAACAGCTGCTAAACATTACATGAGAAAAGGAAAGCCTAACTTCTGATCATATCCACCAGGAGACACCCAGTAAGCTTAATAATACAACAACAAACATCCATTTAAGCATTAAAAAACCCACACAATTACAGGAAATGACAAACAAAGATCACAAACACAACGAACAATCTCAAAACATGTCCCAAACCAGAAAAGAGTAACTGAGACAAATGAGCTGGAGACAGACAAAGGCTCCCCAGAAGAGGAAGAGCAGATTTTGGATTTGCCTGAGAAAGAATTCAGAAGAATGATATGGAAACAAATTCAAATGCTTCAAAAAGGGCTGGAGGAAAACAAGGAAGAAGTCAGGAAAGTACTACAAGAGCAATCAAACAAGATTGATACAGCATTGGAAACAATTCAAAAC
>NW_006408639.1:1381394-1382814 GCF_000296735.1 Chrysochloris asiatica | reverse complement strand
TAGAATAAATTGATCAGGTTATCAAAAAACTCCCAACCAAAAGAAGTCCAGGTCCAGATGGCTTCACTGGTGAGTTCTACAAGACATTCAGGGGAAAATTGTTACCAATTCTGCTCAAATTATTCCAGAATATAGAGGAGGATGGTAAACTTACTAATACATTTTATGAAGCAAGCATAACCCTCATACTAAAGCCAGGAAAGCACACCAAGAAAGAAAATTATAGACCAATATCCCTCATGAACATAAATGCAAAAATTCTCAACAAAATCTTAGCGAACAGAATCCAACAGCACCTCTAAGAAATAATATATTATGACCAAGTTGGATTCATATCAGGGATACAAGGATGGTTCAACATTAGAAAAACAATCAATGTAATACACCACAGAAACAAGAAACAAGAAAAAAAACTCATGAGCCTATCAATTGATGCAGAAAAGGCATTCCTGATAAAAACACTCAACAAAGTAGGAACTGAAGGGAAATTCCTCAACATAATCAAGAGCATATATACAAAACCAATAGCCTATGCTACTCTCAAGGGAAAGAAACTGAAAGCCTTCCCTCTGCAAACAGGAACCAGACAAGGATGCTGTTGGTCACCACTCCTATTCGATATAGTGCTGGAAGTCTAATCCAGAACTATACGGCAAGACAGGGAAATCAAAGGCATCCGAATTGGCAAAGAGGAAGTAAAGCTCTCTATTTGCAGATGATATGATCCTACATATAGAAAACCACAAAGACTCAGTAAAAAAGCTACTAGACCTCATTGGAGGATTCAGTAAAGTGACAGGGTATAAGATCAACATAAAAAAATCAGTTGGATCCCTCTATACCAATAACGACAGTGCTGAAAAGGACATTAGGAAAACAACACCATTTACAATAACTGGCCAAAGGATGAAATATCTAGGAATAAACAAAGGACCTATACAGAGAAAACTACAGAACACTACTACAAGAAACCAAAAGAGGCTTATAAAAATGGAAGAATATACCATGTAACTGGATAGGAAAACTTAACATAGTGAAAATGTCAATACTTCCCAAAGCAATTTAGACATATAATGCAATCCCAATCCAGATTCTAACGACATTATTCAAAGAGATGGAAAAAAACAATTGCAAACTTTATATAGAAATGAAAGAGACCCAGGAAAAGCAAAGCACTGCTTAAGAAGAACAAGGTGGGAAGCCGCTTACTTCCTGATTTCTAAATTTACTACATGGCTACAATGGTCAAAACAGCTTGGTACTGGTATAATGAAAGATACATGGACCGATGGAAAAGAATTGAGAATCCAGAAATTAACCTATCCACATACAGTCAACTGATTTTCTACAAAGTACCTAAGTATATTGCATGGGGAGGAGATGGTCTGTTCAACAGATGGTGCTGGCAGAATTGGAAAGC
>NW_006408639.1:1374215-1379499 GCF_000296735.1 Chrysochloris asiatica | reverse complement strand
CCCTTCCAAGACTGAAACTCAAATGGAATACACAAGCAGCATATGGTCCTGTTGCTGACCACGTTGGTCACTGATAAGGGGAAGTGGGGGGAAAAGAGCAATGAAATTGTGAACTAAGTCCGACCACATTCAACAAACTCCTGTTAACCTGGATGGATGAGACCTGGGGACTCCTGGGCTCAGGGGCAGGGACATGGCCCCAGAGGACTAGAATGGAGTGTGAAGCATCCAGCACATAAGAAGTGAAGGGAGATGGACAAGAACACCCACACTGGCAGATAATACCCATTTGACCTGGCATCAATGGCTGGATGATCAGAACATGACTACAGGAAGAAAGAAGAAGAAACAAAGAAAAAAAGAGTAACCCACTACAATTGGATGAACTTGACCTATGCTTGTGGATGCAGTATGAAAAAGGAGCGGACAAATCTTTACAGTGAGGATCATTCCCACCCCCTTGGTATACAGGGTCGACAGGGATGGATTGGCTACCCAACATGAGGGGGGGACTACATAAGCAATAAGTGACTTGTTTACAAGCTTTCAATAGGGAACCTAGCTCCAGAGGATACAAGGAAAGGTAGAATCGCCACTGAATTGTTTCCAACCTGTCTGGAGGGGGTTGATAAAAGATGATAAAGGGTGGTTCAATAGGAAATTATTGCTATCAGGTCTGATAGTGAGTGTTGGAAAGGTAAATGTAAATGTTTGGTAACAAAAGGAGGGGAGTGGCTGATTTTACAGTCCAGGAGCAGAGATCCCTGGAACCATCAAGGGAGAAAAGCGAAGTGGAGACCCTGTCTGGGGAGGCAGTGACACTAGGGATGGAGGTAGAGATGATGATGTGGACAGAAGGAGCAGCTGGGGACTCTGAACTCTGTGAGGGAGAGGGGCTGTGTGCTGGAGGCCAGGGAGCAGGCTTGTGGGGTGTACCCTTTGATTGTTTGATGATGCACACAGGGGATTGTGATCATTGCAATGAAACAGAATACGATAGGATGAATGTAAAGATAATATTGACCCATGTAAAGTAACACATAATTCACAATAAAAACATGAAAAAACAAAAAACAAAGCCAGGGGCAGAATGGGAAACAGGCCATCCATTGCTTAATACAAGTCATCTCAAGACAGTATGTGATGGATTAGACACTGGTGGAGGTGGTGGTGGTTGGTAGTGGTTATGTGGCGTGGAATTGGTTCCGACTCATAGTGACCCTGTACAGGGTTTCTGAGGCTGTAAATCTTTATGGGGGCAGAAAGCCTCATCTTTCTCCCACAGAACAGCTGGTAGTTTCAATCTGCTGACACTGAGATTTGCAGCCCGATTTGTAACCACTACGCTACCAGATTAGACACCAATGACTGAAAATCAAAACTGTGTTCCACAGTTGGCAGGTTTCAGCGAAACTTCCAGACTAAGGAACATTAAGAAAAGGAAGAGGCAAACAGCTTCTGAATGGTTAGTCAATCAAAAGCTTATGAATTTCAGCAGAATGTGTCAGATAACAGTACTAGAAGATGAACCCATCAGATTAGAAGGCACTCAAAATGCAACTGGGGAAGAGCTGCCTCAGCAAAGCGGAGCTGACTGTAATGATATGGATGGACCTTCATTGATGATGATATTAGAGACCTTCCCTCGAAATGGAACAGAAAAAGATCAATATCCTATGCATTGGTGAGCTGAAATAGACTGGTGTAGGCTGTTTTGAATCAGACAGTCATAAGGTTTACTATGCTAGGAGCAAAAACTGAAGAGGAACGACATTGCATTCATTGTCAAAAAGAGCATTTTTGAAATTTATTTTGAAGTACAATAATGTCTGTGCTAGGATAATATCCATACAGATACAAGAAAGACCAGTTACTATCACTATTTTTCAAATTTTCACACCAACCACTAAAGCCAGTGATGATGACATTGAAGAATTCTACCAATGACATCAGCACGGAAGCGATTAAGCATACAATCGAAATGTATTGATAATCACTCGATGATTAGAATGTGAAAGTTTGAAATAAAGAGGAGGGATCTGTAGGTGGAAAGATGGCCTTAGCGATAGAAATGATGATTGAGATCACCTGTTAGAAGTTTGCTAGACCAGTGGGAGTCCAGGTGTGGTTGCTGTGGGTTCATGCACTAGACTGCAAAACCATTTTAACTGCAAGGTCGGTGGTTCAAGCTCACCAGCTGTTCCTCAGAAACCCAATACAGAGTTGCTATGGGTCAGAACCGACTCAATGGCACTTAACAACAATATTGCTCTTCCTAGATAATAAGGGAAAGGTAACCAGCTGCCTTTCTAAGATACCAAGAGAAAGGAAACCAGCTGCCTTTCTAAGATACCAAGGGAAAGGTAACCAGCTGCCTTTCTAAGATACCAAGAGAAAGGTAACCAGCTGCCTTTCTAAGATACCAAGAGAAAGGTAACCAGCTGCAAATACATTTCTTCAACCTCTTCAGGTGGAATACACAGGAATCAAATGAATCAAATTGCCTACAACTGTGAGAAGAGACTGAGGTCAAACTCAATTTCATCAACCAAAGCAAGGGCAATGAAAACGAGGGCCTACTCAAGGTCACTTCACAACAAAGCACGAGGGAAGTAACATAAAGAACTCAAATGGCCTTTGAACTGATGTCAAGACTCAAAATAGAGTCAGGTCTCCAACTGTAGAGCTTAGCCTTCCACAAATCAATTGCTTTAGGATTTAAAAACCAATCCAGAAGAAACCCTGAAGGAGCTCTGGAGCGTAGTGGTTATGAATCGGGCTGCGAACCTTAAGGTCAGCGGTTCGAAACTACCATCTGCTCCATGGGAGAAAGACAAGGCTTTCTACTCCCGTAAGGATTTACACCCTCGGAAACCCTGTACATGGTCGCTATGGGTCGGAACTGACTCGACGGCACTTAACAACAACAACCAGAAGAAACACCTCGTGATCTACTTTCAGAAATTCAGCCATTAAAAATCTCATGGAGTACAGTTATACTCTGACACATATGAGATCACCATGAGCCGCATCAACTTGATGGCAGCTGCTTACCTTTCTCTTAGTATTTAGAAAGAGCAATTCCTTATCTGTCAGTTGTTTGAAAACATACTCAAATCGACTGAATTTGTTTCAGCAATACAGTCAAAATCTTTTACCTTGCATGATATTTGATCAATCTCAATAGACAAGTCAATCACAGATATAATTAAATTTCTTAAAAACTGGTTTATATATGTTTTATCCTATTGAACTAATATGTTTGTTTGTTCAGTTTTAGTCAAATGTGAACAAAACTAGTGGGTCTGTTGACCGGTCATTATGTTGGGTTGTATCTGTGTGAACTACAATGCTCAGTAGAGATAAAAAATACCCTGTTGGATTAAGCATTTCCAGCACAGGGGAGGGCGTGAATAAAACACACAATGAGAAAACATGAACCCATGCATATATAATTAAGTGGTAGATAGAAACATACGTACTGAAAGGAATATGTTAGCAGAAAAGAAATTACTGTGTTCAAGGCAAGAATATATTATCATGGAGACACATTAGCGGTAGCTGATTACCAAATCTCTTTTTTTAGTTTGCAAAGGAGAGTCACCTCACAGTATCAGCTCAGCTGTGTATATGCTATCTCATTGTTCATCAGTTTGTGGAGCTGCCTGCTTATCTGTGAGATCTCAACAACACAAAATTACCAACCCAAAGCAGCTCTCAGAAGTTGGTTTATTTCTTAGCATGTTCCCAGGTCATGTTGTATAAAATAACCATTAAGACTTATGGGCAACAAATTCTGTTGTCATCTGCTTAGGTCCCCTGTGAGCGATTGATATAGTGGTACTAGCAACACGAAAACACACTTTCTACTGACAAGAATTATTGAGAGATCATGCTGATGTTACTCACTGCTTTATTGTTCTAAGGCAAAGAAAGATTACTCTAAAATTAGAGACCCCACTTTATTAAAACTTGAGGGGGAATTGTCAGAATTGTCAGACTTCTGTAATCTCAAACATCCCAGGGGTATCCAGCAAATTGCTTTATCCTACAACTTGTATTTATTGTTTCACTGACTGAAAGATAAAACAGAGATACAGGTAAGTTGCAGCAAAACAAAACAAAAAAATTTAAATGTTAATACATGCTTAATAATTAGATATTTTTTTAATGTAAAGATTCTAAATTATTGTTGTTGTTAAGTGTCATTGAGTCAGTTCTGACTCATAGTGGCCCTGTATAGGGTTTCCAAAGAGCTGATGGTGAGTCTGAACTGCTGACTTTTCTGTTCAAACTGACATTGTGGTCCAGTGCTTATCCTACATTGCCACACCAGGACTCATAGGGTTGAGGAAACATACTATTCAAGTAAGTGAAGCCTCATTCTTAAGAGAGGACTCGGGGGGAGGGGGAAGAAAGGAAGGGATTAACACATTCTTTTTTAATAGCCATACATTATTACAATAAGTACCAAGATGTACAAGATAAATTAGTTATTAATGAGACCACAAAACGGCAGCTCTTGCTGCGTAATGAGTGGAATGTCAATTATTTGGAGACAGGGATGTGGTAAAGTTGTCATTGTTGTTATGTGCCTGGAGTCGGTTCCAACTCATAGCATCCCTGTACAGGATTTCTGAGACTGTAAGTCTTTATGGGAGCAGAAAGCCTCATCTTTCTCCCGCGGAACAGCTGCTAGTTTCGAACTGCTGACCTTCAGGTTCACAGCCCAATTCATAACCACTATGCTACCAGAGCTCCTTAACCACTGGTTAGCCTAAAGGAAAGTATAGACTAGGGGTGGGGAACATCTGACTCAAGGGCCACGAAATCAATGATCTGACACTGCAGGACAACTGCATTTCCAGTCATCACATTTGTTGTTGTTAAGTGCTGTCGAGTTGATTCTGACTCATAGCAACCCTATACAGAGTTTCTAAGGAGGAGCTGGTAAGCTTGAACCACCAAGCTTGCAGTTCAAACAGCTTTTCACTCTGGGGCATTAACCCACAGCACCACACCAGGACTCCAGTCATCACATTAGGGATGAGGTAATTAAATGTTTGGCCAAATATATCAGGCTCGTTTTTAAGTGAATAATTTTGTATGGCCTATGAATGGTGTTGCAGAAAACATCAAGAGAAGATGAAAGGAATACAAAGAGTCACATACCAAAAGGAAAATGTTAATGTTCAACCATTTCAAGAGGTAGCATATGATCAAGAGCCAACGATCCTGAAGGAAGAAGTCCAAGGTGCATTGAAGACATTGGCAAAGAACAAGG
>NW_006408639.1:1358466-1370493 GCF_000296735.1 Chrysochloris asiatica | reverse complement strand
GTGCCATGGACTGCCAAAAGAACCAATAGATCTGTTTTGGAAGAAGTGCAACCAGAGTGCTCCTTGGAGGCCAGGATGGCTAAGCTTCGTCTCTCAAACTTTGGACATATTGTCAGGAGGGAACAGTCACTGGATAAGGATGTCATGCTGGGTAAGATGGAGGGTCAGAGAAAAAAAAGGAAGACCCCAATGAGATGGATCGGCCAGGTGACATCATTAATGGCAACGAGTGTGGTGGCGGTAGTGAGGTTGGCCCAGGATTGAATATTGTTTTGTTCTGCTGTGCATGGGGTCGCTAAGAGTTGGTTGCGACTCAATGGCACCTGACAACAACAACAACAACCGCAAGATCAGTAGTTCAATTCTATAAGCTGCTCCTCAGGAAAAGATCTCTAGTCTCAAATAAAATATATGGGTGGGTATGAGTCAGAATCAACTCAATAACAGTGGGTTATTAACACTATAAATCATTCGTTAGAGTTCAAGCAGTTTTCAGTTCACTAAGAGGCACCTTGGAAGAAAGGTCTGGTGATCAACTCTAGAAAATCAGCCACTGAAATTCTATGGAGCACAGTTCTACTCTGACACACACAGGGTCCATATAGCTCAGAATTGTTTTTGAGAATGGAATGACATCGATTTATACAATTTTCCCTCAATTTTTCAAAATAGCTTATAACAATAAAGAAATAAACGTAGCTAAAAACAAGTAGGAAATGTGACCAATAAATAAAATTTCCATAAAATAAAGTCAGGAGTGAGCTCAGTTCAAAATATACATGCCATAGGTTTGTGAATAAAGAAGGAACATGGGACTACATAAAATCTAATATCTATCTTATAATGTTAAAGAGCCCTAGGGATGCTGGAGGATGGGAATTAGAGTGCACAAAGTACCTGTTCAAACCCACCAGCAGCTCCTTAGGAGGAAGATGAGGCTATTTATTCCAATAAAGAAGTATAGTCTCAGAAACCCTACATTGGGGCACTATGAGAATCCAGATGTGGTGCTGTAAGGTAAGCACTGGACTGGTAAATGCAAAGTTGGCAAGGTCCCACCCACCAGTCACTCACAGGATGAATCAGAACTGACTCAACAGCACAAAACCACCACAACATGAGTAGGAATCAACTTGACGCATCGCACGGCATTGAGTTTGTACTTTTAATAATGTAAGATAATATGTGGAAACATCTATGGCTCTAAAGTATAAGCACTGGCCTGTGAACCACATGGTTGGTGGTTCAGCAAGCAATGAAGAAATTTTCTGCTTCCATAAAGATATTACAGGGTCTCTATGTGTCGGAAGTGACTCAATGACACACAACCACTTCCACCACTATCGCGCTATATGGCACACACTACACAAGTACTTCACACACTTAATCTTTGTTATTGTTAAATGCCATGGAGTCAGTTCAGCCTCATAATGACTCTGTAAGGGTTTCTGAAGCTAGAGTTCTTTGGACTCGAACTGCTAATCTTTCGGTTAGCTGACCAACACATAATCCACGCCACCACCAGACTTCCTTGACCCATATAGTAAACACTCAATAAATTATAGAATTAAATTAAAAGAAATTAAAAGAAAAATTTCCATTTGGTTAACTCTGACTAATGATTTCAACATATGCATAATAAAACTGTGTTTTAAATGGCTAATTTCTCTAAAGACCACTAAACCTTTCTTCTAAAACACTGCTGCATAAATTCAAACCTGTAATATTTTGGTTAGCAGCCGTGTATGTTAACTGTGTCAACAAGGAATCCATGCTACTGTAAACCAGCCTTAAAGTCCTCACAAAAAATCACAACACGAGTTAAAATCAACTCCATGACAATGGTTTGTTTGGTTTTAATCTTTATGGGAGCAGATTGCCACATTTTTCTCCCATGGAGTCACTTAGTGGGTCATACTGTCAACCTTTCATTTAGCCCTATCAGGATTACTTCCAGCCAAGGTTGTTGTTGGTGGTGTGCTATCAAGTTGGTTTCGACTTACAGTAACCCTGTATAGGGTTTCCAAGGCAGTCAATCATTGCAAGAGCAAAAAGCCTCATCTTTCTTCAGAAGAGTGGCTTGTAGATTCCAACTGCTGACTTTGTGGTTAGAAATCCAATGAGCACCCACTCTGCTACACCCTTTCTAGTCATTTAAATAATAATGACAGTGCAAATTTGTACTTTGCTTTCAAAAAGTTTTGGCTTTGCAATAATAAGTACGCTTAGAACTACTTCATCATTCACTTTCTTAATAGGAACGCTCTTGAAACTTTTTTAGCACAGACAGATCTGTCTCTGGCAATCAACATCTGGTGACTCACATTTTACAGCACAGGCAGATTACAGCCATGTTGTCATGTGCAGTAATTCTAACAGTGAGCTAGGACATAAATGAATTTATGCTATTTGTGGGCTCTGTGAAAGATTTTTTTTTTCTTTCCTGTGACTATTAACAATGTAAAAGTGGAGATACAAAAATATATTTTGCAGTGGGATCATCATTTGAGTAAGTATGGAATCTTACAAGAAGACAACTTTAAAGAACAACATACGTGTAGAGATTTGAACTACATTCTTCCTTTTCTTCAGAGTCATTTCCCATTGTTCTGAAAGTATAATTCATAGGTGGGCAGTTACAGGGATTTCTTCACACCTAGCTCTGCCTTAGGCGTGTGTATAGACAATGGGTACACCCTCTGAAGGGTTGTAGCTCCCACCCCACACTTAATGCCCTGGGGTCTGGGTCCAATGTTTTCTCAGTATCTGAGTCAGCTATTGCTGATCTCTAGGTTGCTTCCTTATTCTTTTACAATTCTAAGTTTTTACATAGTGATGTCATTAAATACATATAGTGGATTACCTATTTAAAATATTTGGTGATGGCTGTGTACTGTCAAGTTGGTTCTGACTCCCAGTGACCATTCATAGGGCTCCCAAGGCTATAGGTCTTTATGGCAGCAGAAAAACGTCATGTTTCTTCCATGGAATGACTGGCAGATTCCAACTGCTAACCTTGTGGTCAGCATCGCAGCTCGTAATCCACTACACTACCAATGAAACCAAATAAGAGCAGTAACAATAGCAAACTGCAGCAATGACCTAACACATGCTTTAAGCATAACTTCTCAGTAAATCTTCACTGAATTCATAATTAAAAGTAAAAAACATGTAATTTCCAAAAAAAGATTGTCAACATTCCATTTATCAGAAGAGGGGAAGAAATTTATTAGCATCTGAAAGGATATCTTTTCAATGAATAAGTGAATGTGATGCTCAGTAGACAAAGATTGATACTGTTCTACATTTTGCTGCATAGAATTTCATTGCATGCTGGTTGATAATTTAATTCCCCCACTCACAATCATGAGCATGGTATGTTCTTCCAGTTATGTAAGCCTCTTGGTTTCTTCTCTTGTAGTTGTTCTTATTTGCCGTGGAGTGAATTCCGACTCAGAACGACTGTGTACAGGGTTTCCGAGGCTGCAAATCTTTACGGGAGCAGAATGCCTCATCTTTCTCTGCGGAACAATTGGTAGTTTCCAACTGCTGACCTTGAGGTTCGCAACCCGATTCATAACCACTACGCTACCAAAGCTCCTTAGCAGTAGTGTTTTGTAATTTTCTTTGTATCGATCGGCCTTTTGTTTCTCTGGTTAAATTTAGTCCTTATGATTCCGTCTTTTGAGTGGCTATTTAAATAGCATTGTTTTCCTAATTTCCATTTCAGAGCTGTCTTTATTAGTATAAAGGAACCCAACTGATTTTTGTATGTTGATCTTGTACCCTACCGTTTTGCTGAATCTTGCAATGAGTTCCAATGATTTTCTTGTTTATACTTTGGAACTTTCTATATGTAGGATCATAACACTTGCCAATAGAATATTTTCTTTTTTATTTGTTTGCCAATTTGGACGCCTTTAATCTTGCTGTATAGCTCTGGCTAAGACTTCCAGCACAATATTGAATAGGAGCAGTGATAAAGGGCATTCTTGGCTGTTTCCTGTTTGCAAAGGGAATGCTTTCAGTTTCTCTGCATTGAGAGTGATGCTGGCTACTGGATTTGTATATATGCTCTGAATTATGTTGAGAAATTTCCCTTAAATTCCTACTTTGTTGAGTGTTTTTATCAAGAATCGTTATTGGATTTTGCCAAATGTCTTTTCTCTATCCATCAGTGTGATCATGTGGTTCTTATCCTTTGTTTTATTTATGTGGTGGATTACTTTAATTGCTTTCTTAATATTGAATCATCCTTTCATCCCTGGTATGAATCCCACTTGGTAATGCTTTATTAGTTTTTTATATGTTGTTGAATACTATTAGCTAGGATTTTGTTGAGAAGTTTTGCATCTAGTTCAATAGGGATATCCATCTACAATTTTCTTTTTCAGTGATGTCTTTGCCTGGTTTTGGTATGAATGTTATACTTGCTTCATAAAATGCATTAAGGAGTTTTCCATCCTTTTCTATGTTCTGGAATAGTTTGAGTTAATTGGCATCAGCTTTTCCATGAACATTCGGTAGAATTCACCAGTAAAATCATTTGGGCCTGAGTTTTATTTTGTTTTGAGTTTAAATTTACCTGATGAGTTTATGTTTTTGTTAATGATCTGTTCAAGTTTTATGTTTCACTTTGTATCAGTTTAGGTAGGTCAAGTTTTTCTAAAAATTTGTCTGTTTCTTTTAGATTTTCAATCATTTGATATCTTCACTGCTGCTTCCATGGGTGTTAGTTGTGGATCTAAGTAAAATTAAATCTGTGGCAACTTAATTTTTTTCTTTATTTATCATGATTTCCTTATTGGTCTAGTTGTGAGGCAAAGTGTTAGAAATGAGTAAATATAAAGGAAGGTATATAGGTATTCTTTGAATCTTCTTCTACCTTTTCCTATATATTTGAATTTTTTTCAAAGAAAAAAAGATATATATGTACGTATGTATGTATATGTGTGTGTGTGTAATTTTTATTTTAATGGTTTATATGGTTCTGTATCCTGGCTGACACATGACTCTGATGTTTGTATCTCTCAAATTAACTATGTTAGTCTGTCATTGCATACTATATTCAAATTTTCACACATTGAAAGGTGGTGGACTAATGAGATTCATAGTATGTTTTTTAAAGGCAGTCCTTTTAAGAAAGAATTGTTTCTATTGTGATTTCAGACAAAACTTGTTCCAAAGTGTTGTTCAATCTGACTGCCATTCAATTATAATTTGCATTTAAATCAAATGTTTATTACAAAAATTGAAGACTGAAAACTTTGGAGTAAAAATATCAATCAGTGCACTTTCAAGCAGCTGTGCATCTACCCAAGGTACTTGATGTATATTTGCTCATGTTGATAGTTTATTAACTGAAGAAGTAAACACTTAGCTTAAATGTAGCAGAAGAACCAACAGACTAATTTTTAAGGCTATTAGGATGATCTGCAGAAATTTACAATAAGCTACAGAGACCTGATATGGCACTGTGGGTTAATGCTCTGACAGCAAGTTCAGTTTGAACCTCAAAGTCAGCTGTTCAAGCTCAATAGCCGCTCCTCAGAAACCCTACACAGGATCACTCTGAGTCGGAACCAACTGGACAGCACGTAACAGCAACAACTACAAAGAGAACAAGAAGGGCATTGAGAAGTAAAAATAACTACTGGGGAATTCTTAACTTAAAAAAGAATTCTATAAAAACTTCCTTCAAGTAGTTCAATCCTTCTGCTTCCAGAATACTCAGGGCTTTCCTTTATTTATGATGATTATTATGATTTGTTGCATTAATAATGGGCATGGATTATAAAGAGGATAAGACCTTTATGCAGTTTCCTATCAAGTGCAATTTGATGTCCTTGGTAACTCTAAGGCACAGCTTAGTCAATTTACATCCCTTTAGAAAGCTTTGTATTGTGTATCACTGGCACTGATTAAAGGCTGTGCTGACTCTCATTTCAAGATCTGACCTGAGATGCTACTGTGGACTCTACCGCGGCTTCATTGAGAGAATCAGATTTGACTTAATACCATCTTGACTTATGACACCATTTCCGGCAGGGTGCCTTACCCCAGGTGATAAATCTACATAAATTACATCCATATAAATCTCCAGTCTGTTTTTCAAATATCAAGTCTCTAGAAGAAATAAAATAAAATAAAATAATTAAAAGGCGAGTATTGAGACTTTGGTGATGGTGGTGTGCCGTGGAGTTGATTCTGACTCATAGTGACCCTGTAGAGGGTTTCCGAGGCTGTAAATGTTTATGGGAGCAGAAAACCTTTTCTTTCACCTGCAGAACAGCGGATAGTTTTCAACTGCTGAACTTGAGATTAGTAACACAATTCATAACCACTTAGGCAATTATAATAAACTCTGAAGTATACACAAACTCTTCCAAAATATAGTTATCTTTCCCCTTCCTTTCTTCTTCCCTCTCCTCTCCCTGTTTCACTTCTCCCTCCTTTTCCTCCCTCACCTTCCTTCTTACCTTTCTCTTCCCCCATCTACTCTTCCATCCAAAATACAGACATGGTGGAATAAATTGCACTAATTTTCTCTTTTTTTCATACAGGTTTCTCGGGTTATGTTTCTGTACACTAATGTTTGGGAGGAGCCTGGTATGGTGTTGTAGTATAAGCACTGCACTCCTAACTTCAAGATGGGCACATCCACTCTTTACATGATTGCTATGAGTCAGAAGCAACTCCACAGCACTTAACAACAATGTTTGGGAATCTTTGATTTAGAAGATTTAAAGTTTGCCTAATTATTTATTTTCTGTTTATCTAAAAGTATAATAAAGTCTATAAGATATCTACGTTCCATTTTCTAATTTCTGAGAATTGCTTCTCTCTGATCTTAGAAATTTACTGTTAACTGAAATCTCTTACTCAGAAAAACTTAATTACAAATTTTAATAGAACAATTGTAAATTAATCCTACTATTTATAAGGAACATGCTTAGTCAAACCTACTTGCATTTGAGTCCCAATAAAAGATGTATCCACTGAGATCTGTTTCATTAGGTGTCATTAGGTGACTTATCAGTAATGTTACAACTGGAAAATCATGAATTTTTTTATTTTTAAGAACTAGTTATACTCAGATTATTATATCAAAAATAATAATAACAAACATAACAAATAGTGTTGCCATTTTACTAAGGATATCTACATCCATTTTGAACTTAGTATTGCCACATACTTTGTATTATGCAAATCTCCACAATACGTAGCTCCCCCATTATGCCACATTCCCCTCCATACACACACACAAAAAAATAGTTGTTGTGGAGTTATTCTGATTTATGGCAACCCAATGTGTGTCCAAGTAGAACTGTGTTCCCTAAGATTATTAATGTCTGACTTTTCTAAAGCAGACTGTAAAGGCTTTTGTTCTGAGGCACCTGGAGGTGAACTTGAACTCACACTGTCAACTACTCAGTTAGTGTCCAAGCATATTAATTATGTGTAGGTTTATGTTCTGTATTTTCAAACGATAAGGTGAAGTTTATAGACTTTGAATAACTTGTGTAAGTTCCTAAATTTAGCAAGCAGCTGAGCTGGAATTTAAGTCCAGGCCTATAACTTTACTAATTTTTTTCTTTTTAGATCATGAGAAACTAACTGCTCCACACTGATTATAAATTATCATGCTACAATTTCTGAAAACTGCTATTCTACATTAAATGTATCTGTTTCTGAATAGGATATATCATATATGCAAATAGATAAAGCCTTCATTATATATGATGTTTTATTCATTCAGCAAATATTTAATGAGGCCCTAACTTGTGCTAAAAGTAGCCAAAAATGTGTGAGCATTGGGCTGGTTGTTTTTCAATTAATTTGCAGCTGATCCTGGTGTTGTGTGATTAACTTTGTGGATAATAAACTGCATTTATAAGAGAACAAGCAAGAACTGATGATACAGGACAGAAAGTATTATATGGTTGAGTTGTGGTATGCTGATAAATGTTCACCTAAAGGGTGAGGGGAACCTTGACTTCTAGCACCTGCTGAATCCTGTGATGTAAATATCCCCAGTATGATTGATTTCAAGTCAACAATGTGACGTCTTTAACAGAGTGGGAAGAGATAGGAATAACATACAAGACAGCTCCAACAAATCACTGCATAGTAACTGAGTTCACCATGCATATTCACTAAGTGAAACCCTAACCAACTAACCAGACTTTAGGCTTATCATCTTCATGATAGAGCTTCAGAAAACATGGCCCATACAACTACCAAGCATTACACTTTCTTGTGTTATTGCTGCACATTTTTGAACAATCTATTAGCACTCAGAAGCGAAATAAACTTGTTAATTTATAAAGAATCTGTTTAAGAAAAGTCTCCATTATTCCACTAGGGATAAAAAAAAATGTCAGCACTTTGTTTCTTAGCTGTCATCATCTTCAACACTTAGCTCTAGACACATATTTTTTCTTTCTTTCTTTTTTCTTTCCTTTCTCTTCTTACACTGAAATACAATTGGACTTCTGACAGCAGAGAAAAGGGAAGTGAGAGTGAAGTAAAAAATAATGTGGAATAGTCACCAAATATTAATTCAGGCAGAGTGATTAATTCAGTTTAAATGAACTGTTTTCTCGCAGTTACAAATATGTTAGAAACAGGTGGTAGGGAGTGATGATTGAGTCTAACTTTACAACATATTAAGCTGTACAAAATTGTAGGGCTCATTTGTAAAGATAAAACTTCAAACCCAATGTAATTTCATGACACCACAACAAAGAAGAAAAAAAATATCAGTAGTCATTGTGTTAATTAGCAGGAAAAAGGAAGGAGTAGAGACTCTTCCATGAGGAATTCATGCAGGAATTTTTCATTTCTTTGATACTAAGACGATTCCTGATTGCTACTGTCAAGTGCCATCCAGTCGATTCTGACCCATAGCAAACCTCTTTAGGGCTTCCTAGGAGCAGCTGATGAGCTTGAACCTCCAACCTTGTGGTTCAAACTGATTTTGCAGGCCAGTACATTAGCCCACAGTGCCACACGAGGACTCCAGTTTAAGCCACTGTGGGTTAATGTGCTGGACCGCAAGGTCGGTTTGAACCACAAGGTTGTTGGTTCAAACTCACCAGCCACTACGTGGAAGCCCTATACAGGGCTGCTATGGGGCAGAACCGACTTGACGGCACTTAACAACAACAACAACCTCCAAAATTATGGTTTAGATTCTCGCTCTTTATGGGATACTTCATCATGTATTTCAGACATGTTATCAAGTAGAACCAGTCCCTGAAGAAGAACATCATGCTTGGTAAAGGGTCAGTGAAAAACAGGAAAAACCCCAATAAGATGGAGGGACACAGTGACTGCAGCAATGGGCCAAAACATTAGAATGACTGTCGGGATGGTGCGAGATTAGGCAATGTTTCGTTCTTTCCTGCATGAGTTGGAATCCACTTGATGCCTGTTATCAATAATATGGCTCTATGGGAAATGCAACTGTATCCAATAAGATAAAAATAATCACTTCTGTACTTTAACATGACCCATAAGACTGCATACTGAAAATTAGTTACTTTCAAGGCCCTCAGGGGACAGACATGTTTGCCTGCCATCCACGTTCCTCTTTGAAGAATAGTGACAAATCAAAGACTTTATAGCACTTCTGGCTACCATCAAGACGACAACTTCCTCTTTGACATATTAAAGTAATACATTTCAAGAAAATCCAAGAAGTAAAAAAGTAACACTCAAGTACCCCTGGGTAAAAGCAGGGGATGATTGGCAATGGTATCATTGGCTATCAGCTTTGATACATTATGAGCATACTCAAACTTTCTTTTATTTTTCTATCCTTCTTTAAAAAAATAATATTTTTACTATCTGGCTCATACTATACTGGCATTGCCTATGCTAAAATTCTTCCTCCTTTGAGAAGAAGGCAAATATGGGGAGCCAATGCATCCTTCAAGGAGAAGTTCTGACTGTTTCAGCCCTCTGAAGATAGATTTTACACAGCACTACTGGGTCTAATGACAACACTCCCACGATGAGCTTTTTGCTACTGTTTTTGAAGGCCTCTTTACTTGGTACTCGTTCATTGTTAATCCATGTCAAGTTCACCGGGTGGGATGCCCTGGACTTGAGACCTGGTTCTGTGTAGGAAAGGAACATGACTAGCAAGTCCTATCTTCTTGTAAAGCAAGATAAAGCTCATCAGACCAAAGTCTTCAGCAAATCACTACAGTTATTGCAGCATAGAATGTTCCCAGAAGAGTGGGGATGGGTCTGCATTTCAAGTGAGGATGTTGCTTGTTGTTATTAAGTGCCATCGAGTCGGGATTTGACTCATAGCGACCCGGTACAGGGTTTCCAAGGAGCAGCTGGTGAATTACAACTGCCGGCCTTAACGGCCCACACTGATGTTGCAGTTGACCGCATTAACCGCCAACGCCACACCAGAAGTCCCAAGTGAGGATAGACCCTATAAAATCAGAGGTTTGAGCACAGTTTTTCTGTTCCTGGTCTCAGATGCCCTCCCCTAGGGATGGACTGATACCACCCTTCACTGCACAAACTACACGATGCTTCTGTGTTTCCAGGACCACGACAGTGCAGAAGTGGCTGGTGTCCTTTTAGCATTATCATTTGTATACTGGAAAAGACAATGCGAACTAACAGACTAAGCAAACAAGGTTCCAAAACCAGAAGTATTCATATAGTTAGTGTGGGGCCTAAGAGGGGTAAAACCAGGTAACTGATGTTCCATAGACTCCTGTTGACCTGGAGATGAGAGAGACAAGAGGAAGGGCTGTGGTGAGACCTGGGGACTCCTGAGCCCATGGACAAGCGCATAGCCACAGAGGGCTGGAGATGAGAGTGAAACATCCAGCTGATATGAAGTGAGGGGAGATGCACAAGAATGCCCAAACTTGAAGATAGTACCCATTTAACCTAGCCTCGATGGCTTGATAATCAGAACTTGACTAGAGGAAGATAAGAAAACACTTTTTGATAAATGAAACGAGTGTAAATTGCTACAATTCGATGAACTTGACCTATACTTATGGATGTAGCAGCTCAAAATACCAACTGAGAGGGAAGGAGTCTTCATATCAAGTATCAATCCTATTCCCTCTGTATACGGTGTAGAAAAGGAAGGGCAATTTAGGCATTGGCTATGTAAAACGAGGGGGTGATAAAGGCACGAAGTGACTGGCTTACACGTTTTTAATAAGGAGTTTAGTTTATGAGTGTGAGGGGGAAGGTAGACTCCCTACTGAAAAGTTTTCATCTTGTCTATACAGGTCTGGTGACAAGATGTTGGGATAAGATTCCTATGATTCAAAGTGAGAAACTGTTATCATGACTAATTGTGACTGTCACAGTTGTAAAGGTAGAAGTTTTGTAACAAAAAATGGAGGATTAGTTAATCTTAAAGTCCAGAAACAGAGGGCCCTAGAACCATCAAGAGAAAACAGCACAAGGAGAGTGCAGGACCCTATCCAGAGAATCAGCGACACCAGAGATGGAAGCAGAAATGAGGACATGGAGAGAGAGAGAGCTGAGAACTCTGGATTCATGGAAAGAGAGGGACTGGGTGCTGGCAGCCAGGCTTACAGAATGTGGCCTTTGGTTGTTTAAATTATTACATATTCTTGAGTGTTTCTGTGTACCGCCCTCCCAACAAAACAAAACAAGGAATGGAAGCAAATACTGTTGAATAATGATGCATGGAGGAGATTGTAATCATTGCAATGAAACAATGGTGTAAAGCCAATGTTCTCCCTTGTAGACTATCACTCAGTTCACAGTAAAAACTTTAAAAAAAAAAAAAATCAGATAACTGAAGGGAGCCACCCTTTTATTTGACAGTGAAACTATTGTGTTCTCGATTGTATCTGAGAATCGAGGGTATAAGGATGGGGCAGCGCTGGATGCTGTGTTATTTACTGGCCTGAGGTCCTGTATAATTTCCAGTTCCTATTTGTTTTTTGCATGGATAAACTGGGATAATTTTAATGTGTGGATCAGCATTCAACCAACATCCAATTCCCT
>NW_006408639.1:1352102-1357156 GCF_000296735.1 Chrysochloris asiatica | reverse complement strand
GAAACCCTGTACAGGGTAGCTATAGCTACAGGTCAGAACCGACTCAATGGCACTTAATAACAACAACAACAAGAACTGTTTCCCAGCTACAAAGCAAAGCAGAATTTAAATACCTGTAAGTAGGCTTTCCATCTATGCCAACAACTACACAAGAGGAGAAAGCCAGGTGGCCACCAAAGATTTTTACAATCGAATAAGCTGCACCTGTGTCCAATGAGTAAGTCACAGGCTTACTGTCAACTTCCAGGGTAACTCACAGTTTCTCCACCAGGGCTTCAATGGTGGGAGCAGGGAGCAAGCCAGGGCCATGTGACTCTGACTCTGAAGCATCCATCACCATCTCCTTCTTAGTCACTCTGGGCAGTTTCAGTCCTAGCGGCCTGGAACTCCGCAATGGGAACAAGTGGAGTAGAGTAACCCTCTACTTCTTTTGCCTCCTGTGCTTGGCCTTGGCTGGCAACACTCTTTTCAGTGACCCACCTTGCTGCAACCCTGACGTGTAATTGTAGATCTTCTGCTGACCCCTGTTGGACCAGTGAGGTTGCTACAACTTCAGCCCCTATCATTTTAGCCATTTTGCGGCTCTTACCTGTTTCCTCCTGGAGTGACGTTACAGGATAATGCACTGAACTACAAGGTCAGTTTGAGTCTTAAGGTTGGAGGTTCAAACCCATCAGCCACTCCTCAGAAACCCTATGCAAGATAGTTATGAATCTGAACCAACTCAAAGGCACTTAACAACACATGTTTCCTCCAGGTCATAGTTGTTAAATACCATTGTAGCCAATTTCAACAATTCATTGGGATCATCCTATGTCCCAAGTGCTTGTCACTGAAGCTACCTACAGATGTCAGGGGGCTGGTTAATTAAATGAAGGTTCACAACTAACCTTCCCTCTTCTGATTCAGGGTCTAAATTAGTGTATCTTTGGAGTTCTTCCTCTGATGGAAGCTGAGTTTTCAACCTTCTGTAGGACTAACTCTGCAAATTTGGAGTAGTTGACAGGTTTAACATGTATTTCCTTCATGCCCTCCATTAAGCAGGTTTGCATGTAGTCCTAGGCAGCCCTCCCCACATTCACAGCAGGAACTGTTTGGTAATTCCACCCTGCATCTTAGACAGGGATGGCAACGTTACCTACCACAGGATTCTGGCTGTTGGCATGCTGTCTGTCTGATGTTGGGCTACAGTTACAATACACTGTTTCTCATCCACAGTTCAGCAGTATTAAAGCAGTACATTTAAATCACTTCAGGTCATCTCAACGGTCTTAGATGTTCAATCTGCTCTATATATTTTCCAGGATCTACCGTGAAACTGCCTATCTTTTCCTTGCATGTCTATAGAGCAGCCATACTAAAGTGGACACAAATCTTCATTACTCCTCCTCCCTGCAGGGTCACTTCATTTAGAGACAGGAGGAAGGTGCAAAGCCCAGGAACCTTGGGGTTGGAAGAGTTCTTTTGGACAAAAGGTGGGGGAGATCCCTCTGAATCTTTGACTTTTGGTCTGAGGGGGCTACACAGTACCGAGCAGGGCTCAGGCAGTCTGTAGGGTCAGACGGTGAGTTTTCTGCCATGGATCCATTTGGGAAACCAGTTGGCATTTTTCAGCACAGGATTCACAATATTGGGGGTTGACCCTTAATACGTAAAGGCCTATACATACAGAATTTCTGAAAACTTTTGCTCTTTTCTGCAAGATAAATTTTATTAGAGGATAGTATTGTAATTTAAGAAGCCCTATTGTGGCACTGTAGTATAAGCACTAGACAGCAAGGTCGGTTTGAACTGCAAAGTATGTAGTTCAAACTCACCAGCTGCTCCTCAGAAATCCTATACAGGGTCACTATGAGTCAGGACCAGCTGGACAACCCCTAACAAATTGCAATTTAAACTTCCATTCAAGGGCTATACTTCCCCCGTCCAGAAGTGTATATTGGGGCTCTATTTTATTATAGACTTTTACTAGTTTTGCCTTTCAGAGGCTGTCAGATCCCAGGGGTTTTTACTTCTTTAGAAAATGCCCAAGGGGGCTCTTGATGGAGACTGAAATGGTCTGTCCCATCCTGAAGAAGGGAAGAGAGGGGAAGATCTGTCTCCTCAGAGAGGTATCCAGAACTCCAGAGCTACAATTCTGTTTCATTTCTGGGAAAAAGTAGCGTCCTCCTCCTTGCCACCTCACTTTCACAGGGTGAAAGCTATACCTTTTCCCCTGTCTCTACCTCTCTGGGCACACTGCAAGGCTCCCCATGTAGATGGGGATGCCTAGATTTCTTCCTCATTGTCTTCCATAATTTATGATACACTGTTATATCTCAGGTTTTGAATGAGTGGAGTTGTTTTGAATGGACATCCATTAAACATAAGGCCTGAATTCTTGCCAATTACCTTCTTCCCACAGGGTCAGGAGAATCAACTGCATGGCCTAACCCTACAATGTGTCTGGATTGGAGCCAAGATATTGGAGAATGTGCTCTGTAAGGGAGAGTTATTATCCTTCTAATCTTGCTGCTCTCATGTTCTTCTTAAGTGCCGCAGGCATGGTCTAGTAGGTTCAATAGCCTTATTCTTTAAGATACACATGGAGTTTTTCGGGAAAGTTATTTTAGGAAAAGTCCAATATAAACTTAAAGTCAGGCCAGGGGTCTGCTCAACACAGAAACAGCTGCACAAATGTTGTAGGAGATCCACCAGGGTCCGGAAGTCAGAGCAGTGAACTGAAAGTAACAGAGGAACGAGAGGGAGTCTGCAGAGCAGACAGGAGACCTTTGCAGGGTAGGACTCAAGTTTTCAATAGTGTTCAGTGTCCCTTCCCCAAATTCTAACACAAAACAGAAGGAAGAGATGGTACTGAGGAGCAGCTGAATCTAGGCCAACAGGAACAGGCTCAGTGTGAGGAATGGTGCATCCTGTCTGCAATGTGGTGCTTGTGGGTCAGGCTCTCCTGGGACATTAATCCTATGGTCGGTCTTCCACCTTTCTGTGTCTCAATGCTCCCGGGAGCACCCTAGTAGAACTCTCTGGGGGATTCAAGAGCACTCTGGTTGACAGTACCTTAAGGGAGTATTTCCCAGAAAATCCAGTAATATTTTAGAAGTTGGCGGGGGTTATAGAGGCAACTACAAACTCATAAAATAGGAAGTGAGAAAGAGAAAGACAAAAGTGAGGGACATAGTTCAGATGGAGAATCACACACAAAACCTATAAAGCAGTTATGTCAACCTGTCTCACACAAGACACTCACACAGCACATTATCTCAAATTGTGTGGTCAAGTCCTAGACCTGCCTCATGGTTGGCTCACCAAAATGCAGTCCTGCGGTGGCAGGTTCATCTCACTTGCTGTACCCAAAGAATTGGAGGCAAGCCACACTCAACCATGATTAAATAAGACACCTGCACAAGCTAACTTTAAGGAGCTCTGGTAGCGTAGTGGTTACGAATTGGGCTGCTAAACGCAAGGTCAGCAGTTTGAAACTACCAGCTGTTCCGCAGGAGAGAGATGAGGCTTTTTTGCTCCTATAAAGATTTACAGCTTCTGAAACCCTGTACAGGGTCACTATAAGTCGGAACCGACTCCACAGCACATCACCACCACCACCACAAGCTAACTTTAAAGTACAAGTAGTTTACTGGCAAAGGGAAAGTGCTCTTAGTTAATGTCTAAGAGCAGCGTTAGTAAGACACAATGAGTCCATTCTCTAGCCTTCACCAACCAGTCCTCACAGAGGGATTCAGGCGATGGTCCTCTGTTTCAGCACCAAAATGGCAAGTGTACAAAGCAAGATGCCTGACACTTGAGACCTGATTCAGTGTCAGAAAGGAACAGGACAAACAAGTTCTATCTCTTTGTGAAATGAGACAAAGATCAGCATACCAAAGTCTTCAGCAAAGCACTTAGTGTTCTACAGCACAGAACCTTCCTAGAAGTATGGTGATGAGTCTACTTCGTCAGAAAAGATAGAGCCTGTGAAGTCAGAGATTTGAGTATTAAGTACAGGTTTTCTCTTCTGGGACTCAGATACACTCCCCCAGGGGTGGGTTGGTGCCGCTCTTCACTGCACAAGCAACAAGACATGTTTGTGCATGGTTTTGCCATATCCTCATTATTCTTGACCTGTAAATGTTATTCTATAGAATCAGGAGCTTACCATGAAGCCTGATGAAATATATATGCATACACTGGAGGCCAACTATAATCTGGTTTTGTTTCCCAGAAGGGCCATTTAATGTCTTTGTGAGCTTGAATAAGAGATCCACAATCTTGCAAAGTCTCTGTTTTCTGAGGTGCAAAAGGGGAATAACCAACATTACCTAATTTACAGGATTTATAGTAAACTCAATGAGACAATAAGATGGAAGTGCTTAACAATATTGTTGGCAACAAAATTACCTGTTGTTGTTGTTGTTGTTGTAGGTACCATAGAGTCGGTACCAACTCATAATGACCCAATGCACAACAGAGTGAAGCAGCGCCTGGTCCCACACGGATATCACAATCATTGCTACACCTGAATCCATTGCTGCAGCCACTGTGCCAATCCATCTCGTTGGGGGGCCTTCCTCTTTTTCTCTTACCCTCCACTTTACCAAACATGATATCCTTCTCTAGGGATCGGTCCCTCCTGATATTATGTCCATAGTATGATTGATGAAGTCTGGCAATCCTGGCACTGAAGGAGCATTCTGGCTGTACTTCTTTCAACAAAGATCTATTTGTTCTTTGTCAGTCCATGGCACTTTTAATATTCTCTTCTAACACCATAAGTCAAATAGATCTATTCTTCTATAGTCTTCTTTATTCACTGTCCAACTTTCACATGAATATGATGTTATTGAATATACCATGGCTTGGGTCAGGCGCAACCTTATCCTCCAACTGACATCTTTGCTCTTGAACACTCTGAAAGGGTCTTGTGTGGCAGATTTGCCCAATGAAATATGTTATTTGACTTCTTGACTTCTGCTTCCATGAATGTTGATGGTTGATCTGAGCCAAATGAACTCTTTCACAACTTCAAGCTATTCTCCATTTATCCTGATGTTATTTAC
>NW_006408639.1:1349344-1351127 GCF_000296735.1 Chrysochloris asiatica | reverse complement strand
AAAATTGAGGCTTGAGTTCTTTCTTCAGTTCCCTCAGCTCGAGAAATGCTGAGTGTGTTTTTTCCTTTTCATTTTCTAACTCCAGGTCTTTACACATTTTGATATAATATTTGTCTTCTCCAGCCAACCTTTGAAATTTTCTATTCAGCTCTTTTATCTTCGCATTTCTTCCATTTGCTTTAGCATCTCTCCTCTGGAGATCGTGTTCCAGAGTCTCTTTTGACATCCATTTTGGTCTTTTCCTTCTTTCTTGTCTTCTTAATGACCTTTTACTTTCTTTCTGTATGATGTTCTTGATGACATCCCACAACTCTTCTGGTCTTGCTTCTTTAGTGTCTAATGCATCAAATCTGTTCTTCAGATGATCTCTAAATTCAGATGGGATATGTTCAAGGTCATATTTTGACTCTTATGGGCTTCTTTTCATTTTCTTCAGTCAACCAGCATTTGCATATGAGCAATTGATGGTCTGTTCCAATGTCTGCCCCTAGCCTTGTTTAGGCTGAAGATGTGAAGCCTTTCCACCTTCTCTTTCCAAAACTGTAGGCAATTTTATTTCTAAGTATTTCATGTGGTGGGGTCCATGTATATAGCTGTATTTTATGTTGTTTTAAAAAAGGTATTTGCAATGAAGAAGTCTTGCAAAATTCTATCATGCGATCTCTAGCATTATTTCTTTCACCAAAGTCGTGTTTTCCAACTACTGAACCTTCCTTCTTGTTTCTAACCTTTGCATTTCAATTGCCAGTAATTATCAATACATCTTGATTACACATTTGATCAATTTCAAACTCAGTAATTTAGTAGAATTGTTCAATTTTGTCATTACTGGCTTTAGTGGTGGATACGTAAATTTGAATAATAGGAGTAATAACTGATCTTCCTTGTAGGTGTTTGGATAGTATTCTATCACAGACAATGTTGTATTTCAAGATAGATCTTGATATGTTCTTTTTTATAATGAATATGATACCATTCCTCTTCAATTTGCCATTCCTGGCATAGTAAACCATGTTATTGTCAGATTCAAATGGCCAACACCAGTCCATTTCAACTCACTTATGTCTAGGATATTGATGTTTATGTGGTCTATTACACTGTGGGCAATTTTTAATTTTCCTAGATTCATACTTCATCCTTTCCATGTTCTGATTACTAATGGATGTTTACAGCTGTTTCTCTTCATTTTGAGTGGTGCCCCATCAACAACTGAAGGTCTTGAAGACTTTAACCCATTTATGTTATCATGGTCACTCTACTTTGAGAAGGCTTCTCTTTCCCAGTTGTAAACTCGGTGCCTTCTAACCTGAGGCACTCATCTTCTGGCACTATATCTGACAATATTCTGGTATTCTTTATCCCATTTCAGTATTCAGTATTCTCGTGCTATTTGACAGTGTTACACTGCTATTCATAAGGTTATCAGTGGGTAAATATTCTGAAATAGTTTGTCTCTCCTTTTTCCTAATCTGGAAGCTGAGCTGAAACATATCCACCATGTGTTACCCTGCTGGTACTTAATGTCCTGGTGGGATAACTTCCAGAATCACAGCAACACAAAAGCCACCACAGTACAACAAACTGACAGTGGTGGCTATTATTACCTGCTTACTATTAAATCTGGTGATTGAAATATATGAAAAAATAAAAGATGGACTGATTGGCCTTTCTTGTCAATGATGACCACACACGCAAAGACACATTAACATACATATCCCATTTATGATTTTGTGGTCTGTAGACGAAAGAGACTTCTTATTAATTTGTCTAACTGTACAGTACT
>NW_006408639.1:1342693-1348153 GCF_000296735.1 Chrysochloris asiatica | reverse complement strand
CTGCTCCCGTAAAGATTTACAGCCTCGGAAACCCTGTACAGGGTCGCTATGAGTCGGAACCGACTCCACGGCACATAACAACAACAACAACAATGATAGAGTACAAGATATTAGTCATAAATATCTGTGGCCAGAAAGAAATAATGTAGCTAAAGTGTAAAAGACAACACTAACTCAACACTAAGAGTTAGGTGTGCTCTATGTATTGCATTCATAACAATCAACATTAGAAGCAGCATGCCATGCAGTAACATAGATTCTCAAACTTTGGTGTGCATTACAACACTTAGGGTTCTTGTTAATGCAAAGATTCTCTTTGAGCTGGTCAGGAAGTAGAGTGACATTGTGAACATCAAGAAGTCACAGATGCTGCTCATTCTGCTGAGATCTGGGCTACACCTTAAGTACCATGGACGCAAAAGTTTCTAAGGTAAACTATCAAATTTTTTTTAAGTTGCACTTTACATTCTATGAATACAAGTGTAGGACTGTACATCAAAATACATCAAAAACTGTTTAATATATTCTACAGTACTGGTGTGGCACTGTGGGTTAATGTGCTGGACTACAAGGTCACTTTGAACTTCAAGGTCAGCGGTTCAAGCTCACCAGACACTCCTCGGAAACCCTATACAGGATCACTATGAGGCAGTACCAGCTCGACAGCACTTAACAACAACAACAGTATATATATATATATAAAAGCAGATGCCTCACTTTGAAGGAAACTTAAAAAAAACATTTTAGAGAAGATTACAGTCATTAGCTTAATACTGTTGCCAGTTTTCTCTAAAATCACTCTCCTTATATACCATACCAAACTTGACAGAACTATTAAAAACAAACAAAAAAATAAGGCTTTTGCCTACTGGGTTCTTCTGCTATATCCAAAATAGAATCCTCAATTCAATCATTTGATTTTTAAATGTTACCATACTTTTCAACCTTCTGCAATTAGTTATTTCCCATATACTTTATATATATGAGGGGGCTTCATAAAGCTCATCAAAAATGGAATTAAATGATAATGAAATTTTTGAAGCCCCCTTATATATTTTTGTCTATTATAGATAGATAGATGAGAGATTGAATGCCTTGATAGCACTGTGCTTAAAGACCTCAGCTATTAAATGAAAGGTTGGGATCTGAATGCACCAGTCAGTCCAGGGAAGAAAGATGCGGCAGTCTGAGTCCATAAAGGTTTAGAGTCTTGAATACCCTATATTGTTATTAAATGCCATTGAGTCAGTTCTGATTCCAGTGGCCCTGTATAGGGTTTTTAGGGCATAGTCATGGGTTTGAACTACTGACCTTTTGTTTACTTGTCCAGTGTTTATCCTACAGTGCCATACCAGGACTCCGGGAAATTCTATTGGCATCTCTAATTACTTTCCATACACTGGGGAAAAGTCTGTCTTCATTCAGCATGTGTAGGGTGAGCATACCTTGGAGAGCTCCGTGGGTCTTGGCATCACTCTTCCCTTAACGCAGTTCTTAATTCAGAAACTCCAGATGCAAAGGACACACTCAGCTTCTGGCTCTTCTTTCTTGGTGGTACTAAGGTTCCTCACTCTCTGCTTGCTTCTCTCTCCTTTTAGTTCTTGTAAGAGGAAAGAGGATTCAGGTCACACCCCAAGAAAATGCTGCTTAAGTCAGATCAGGGCTGTAACCTGAGTAAGAGTGTTGCATGCTATCCTAATTCTGACACATTTATGAAATAAATATAACCTAATCTGCATTATCATACTTAACCCCGCCTCATTAATACATAGAGCTCAGGGTTTTCAACATCACAAATGGAGGAGAATTATATCAGATCACAAAATGAAGGATAATATGTAACACAGAAAATCACAGCCCAGCCAAGCTGACACATATATTGAGGGGACTCAGTTCAATCCATAACAGTAGCTGAATTCAGCTACATTTTTTTCTGTATCTTCAATAAAGCATCCAATCTGACTTTGGCCTTAATTCACAAAGTGTAGGGAAGGGATTTTGGTTATCTGAAGTCCTGTTTTCATGCTATAAGATAAGCACAGGATTTGTAACCACAAAGCTAGTGGTTCAAAGCCAACAGTGACTCCTTGGAGACCCTATACAGGGTCTCTATGAATTGGAACCAATTTGTTGTTGAGGCTGTTAAGTTGGTCCCGATTCATAGTGACCCTGTATAGGGTTTCTGAGGAGTGGGTGGTGAGTGTGACTGAACTTGCAGTTCAATCTGACCTTGCAGTCCAGCGCATTATCCTACAAGGCCACACCATAAATCCTCAGAACCAAATAGACAATATTTAAAAATAATAACAAGTATGGATGTCTGTTTCTGACTGTGTTAACTATGACGAGAAATGGGGTCACAATTTTTGTTCTTAGCTAAATAATGTTATTAACAGGGAGTGATTGGTTGCTTTCATTTGGAAAGAAAGACGGTCCATTAATAATGGTAAACATTGTTGGTTTGAATTCCTAGCATCCAATTCAACCATTTCCCAATTTGCAGCAGCCACATAATTTGAGCTATATTGATCCCAGCTTCAGGAGAATGCTAATATACTAACCCCTTTGCAATTATTGTTTCAATAATAGCAGTTCTGTGACAATTTGAGTGAATAAGAGAAGCTTTTTTGGGAACACCTAAGAAAGAAGCTACTTTATTCTTAAGCAGGGGGTGGGGTAGGAATCCACAAGTAGCCAGGCTTGTAGTCAAAGGAAATACAGTTGGTGAAAAAAGGCATTATTACCCTTAAAATGTATAAGCCATCTGTATTTTCTTTTATTTATCTGATAGTTTAAAAATAGTTTGTCTTTCACATCATTTCATATATTGATATACATCTTGGCAAGATTTCAAAGCAATTGATCCATGGCATCACAAAAACATAAACGAAAAGCGTAAGTCTGAAACAGGGCTTCTTACATTTTTCAGAGAGTATAGTCTCATAATGCTTATAACCAGAATTACATGTGAAGATAAGTAGATATACCTGGTCAAAGAAGACAAAAAGAGGTTATCCACCCTCCATTTTTACCATGTAACAAACAGAAAAAAAAAAAAAAAAAGGAAGAAAGAAAGAATATGTTAGTTCTTATATGTATTATATCAGAACAGACCAAATGGTTTGATCTACTATTCCCTTCTATCCTCTCAAGTTGTGATCCTGGTCTTGAGTAAACAAATTCTGATGGCATTGTTGATGGCAGAGATTGTTTGCATGCCTTTATTCTGAGGAGCTCTGGTGGTATAATGGTTAAAGGTTCAGCTGCTAACCAAAAGGTTGGAGGTTCAAACTCACCAGTTACTTTGCAGGAGACAGAGGTGAAAGTCTGCTTCCAAAAAGAATTACACTGTTGGAAACCCTATAGGTCATTATAAGTTGGTATTGGACTCAACAGCAACGGGTTTGGGGTTTTTTGTGTGTATTTAGTCCTTTCTCCAAGAAATACTGGTTGTAACAATGTATTTGATAGTATGATAATAGGATTTAAAAGATTTTAATAAAGGAGTCATGGTGTGGCGCTACGAGCTAATGCGTCAGATTGCAAAGTTGCTTGAACTGCAAGGTCAGTGGTTCAAGCTCACCAGCTTCTCCTTGGAAACCCTATAAAGGGTTGCTATGGGTTGGAATCGACTTGAAGGCACTAAAAAACAATAACAATAAAGTCTGTAAAATCGCTATAGTTTCAGAAAAAAAGTTTAAGTCACAATTAATTTTTTGAGACTCTAGATAACATTTATTACTATCGTTTTTTCAAAAATTCAATTTTTTAAAATAAGTAGAAGATAAACACTGGACTGCTAACTCAAGGTCAGTAGTTTCAATTCACCAGCCACTCCACTGGAGAAAGATGAGGCTTTCTGCTCTGACAAAGATTTAGAGCCTCGGGAACCCTATAAAGGGTCACAGTGAGTCTGAATCAAATCGACTCAGTGGCAGTGGATTTGTTTGTTGTGTGTGTGTGTGTGTGTGTGTGTGTGTATGTATAAGATTTTTCACCTGAGACCTAATAATTCATTTTATTAGGCTTGTTTAAATAAAAATATCCAATATATTTTGGGTGTTTACCACATACTGAGATTCTGAGATGTTGTGGGAATTCTTCAAATCACATTTTACACATGTTGTGAAGTACAGTTGAGTCGGTTCTAAATCATAGCAACCCTGAGTAGGGATTTGAAGGTAGGTTTAAACCTATGACCTTGTGGTTAGCAATCCATTGTTGTTGTACTTGTTGTTAAGTGCCATTAAGTCAAGTTGGGTCCAAATCATAGTGACCCCTAGACAGGATTTCAAGGGAGCAACTAGTGAGTTTGAATCACCAGCTTTGCAGTTCAAACTGACCCCGTGGCTGAGGCCTTTACACAACTTGCCTAAACCTCACAGCTAAAAAGGGGCATAATTTAGCTCCCAATCCATGCCTGTCTAAAAGTAAAGAGTCCTGATGTGGTGCTGTGGGAGAAAGTATTGCATGGCAAGGTCCATTTCAACTATGAGCTTAGCTGTTCAAACTCAACAGCAGCCCCTTGGAAACCCTAAAGGGGGTTGCTATGATTTGGAACCATTTCAACAGCATTTAACAGCAAGAAATAAAGTTACCAAGCACTTAACTGATAGCAAATTTTTTATCACAAAAATGTGGCCTTCTTTATAAAGAGTTCACAATTTTAGTATTGGTGGATAGCTGAAGTTTACTAGAGGTTATAATTAAAGGTTATCAGTCACATTTTTTTGGATAAGAAGGTGTTCTTTCAGGCTACTAAGTGAGTCTGTAAGGAAAAAGAAAGCATGAAATTCCAGCCTAATGTTAGTATGTGTGCATTGTCCCAGTGTTAGACACACAACTTTAATGAAGCTCATACGCAATTTACCTGAACATATACTTTTAATTTTTAATTCTCAATCTTATAAGTTATAAACTGCATAAGTAATAACAACCGATACCCCATTAGTCATTATGGTTATATAAAATTTAGTTAGGATAAATTATTCCTACTACATATTTACATTTAAAAATAACTGATCCTCATGAAAATTTATATAATTTCAATGATTAATGGAATACTGGTTGGTACAATTTATAGAATTATAGACTATCCAATGTGATGCTGTACTATAAACAATAGCAAATAAAAGGTTGGTGGTTCAAACCCACCAGACGCTCCTTGGAAACCCTATGTGGGGGAGCTATGAGTCACAATTGACTTGACCATACTTAACAACATCTTCCTCTAGGAAGGCTAAGTTTACATACTGGAATGATTTGTTTGCATACATGATAGACAAGTGGAAATAAGGTGTTGAAGAACATTATGCTTACTTCCTTCAGACTAATCCATCCTGAAACCAGTTTCTTAAGATATGTTTCAAAATGACAAAAATGTAGAGAAAATGTTCACGTAAAAATCCTCCCATATTGATTCCTTAACTCATTTGTTATTCGGTATCATCTAAATATTCT
>NW_006408639.1:1341226-1342462 GCF_000296735.1 Chrysochloris asiatica | reverse complement strand
AGCAAGCATTAACAATGCAAATGGGCTTCTGAGTCAGAAAGCTTATAAGTGAATCTCATTTCAAAATGCATTAGCTTTCTGACCTTCATCAAGTTATTTATTAGCTTAAGTCCAACTTTTCTGATATATAAATGAACATCATAGCAATATGTACTCATAAAGTTGTGAGAAATATAAGAAATAATTATGTACAAATCAAAATAAACATTTGGTCTCCATTTAATAATTTTTAATAAACCATGTACTACTTTCTAAAACATTCTGTTTTCACAGTGTTTCTAAGATTCCTAATTGTTTATTTATTTATTTTCCTACATAAGAAGATGGATGCACCAAGGGATACATCTCACTAGGACCATTGTTTCAGGTTCAAAGTGTTTGAGCAAGTACAGATTCTAAAGATGATAGTTCCTTGAATTTGATTACCTCAGAGTTGATCTAATAAGCATTCACCAAGTAACAGAGCCTCCGGCTAGGGAGTCAATTCCAATTCACAGTGTCTCTGTCTAGGTTTCCTGAGGCTACAAATCTTTATAGGAGCAGACAGTGTCATCTTTCTCCTTCAAAACAACTGAAGGGTTTGAACTGCTGGCCTTGTAGTTGGCACTCTGTTGCTTATCCTACAGCACCCCACCGGCATTCCTCAATAAGCATTGTGGTTGTTGTTGCTATTGTTAGGTGCCATGGAGTTGGTTTTGACTCACAGTGACCTATGCATAACAGAACAAAACACTGATTGGTCCACACCATCCTCACAATTGTTGCTATATTTAAACTTCCTGCTGTAACCACTGTGTCAGTAAGCATTAGATCTAATAAATATTACCTATTTATGACATGTACTGGACTGCTAACAAAAGGGTGGCAGTTGATACCCACCATCTGCCTGTTTTGAACCCTATATACAGTGTTGCTATGAGCGAATCAATTCCATGACACTTAGCAGCAAGAGAAACCATATATAAAAACTGCATCAGTGGCTCTTACTAGAAGGTGAGTTTATCTTCCATTTAAGGTGAAGTTTGGTAATCTTTGAAGATAGTTTTGTTGTTGTTGTTACACATTTTGTTACAGTTTTTGTGTTGTTGTTGTTATACATTTTGTTACACATGAGAGGTAGGATATGGATATTATTGTAACTAGTTGAGACTGAGCAGAGATGTTGCTTATCATTCTATGATGCACAACCAACCTCCCATAACAAAGAGCTGCTATTATTTGCTGCTGCTGCTGCTG
>NW_006408639.1:1337916-1338783 GCF_000296735.1 Chrysochloris asiatica | reverse complement strand
TGTATTATAGCATAGTAAAATATCAGGCACATAAGACTTCCATGTGTTATATTGTTGTTGTTGTTTGTATGTTCTTGTTTATTGGTTTTCACTTAATCAACAAGGGAAAGCACAGTTTACTTATGAAGACATTGTGATTAAAGAATTTACCCAAGATTTGGAAGTTGATAAATTTTCAAATTAAAATTTAAACATAAGTCTATTTGAGTAGAGTTAGAGTGCAAAACTCAAACTACAAAGAATCAAATATCACTTCTTGACAAAGTGACTTACAAACTCAAGATTTACTAGAAATCTTTTAATTTAAAAGCAAACCAAAAGTTTAGCAAAATAAAAATTTTAAATTCAAGCTTTAATACAAAATGCTTTGCATTGTAAGAAAAACATACAGCTTGCCCCAGAAAGAGGATATAACTGCTTATAAGACTAAATCAGAACTAGTACAAACCAGTTCAGGGCTGAAGTCCCCATATTCTGAAGCAGATATTTATGGTCAGAAACACTTATTGTTGTTAGGTGCCACTGAGTCAGTTCCAATTCGGTGATTCTGCATAGGTTTTCCAAGTAACAGATGGTGGGTTTGAACTCCTAACCATGCAGTTAGCCCAATGCTCATCCTACAGAGCAACACTAGGACTCCACACCAGTCACTAGCTTATGGAAAAAGTTTTCCACATGAAACAGGAGGCCAGGACAGACTGAATGGATGGGATGGAGAAATCATACTCCAAAAGATAAGAGCTGAAGAATAATCAGGATTATAAAATGCCATGTATCTTTATACTGAAAATACAAGGGGAATTCAAAAAGTTCAAAGAAAAATGGAATGAAAAGATAATGGAGGCTAGAGCTGAGAATAAAACATCC
>NW_006408639.1:1335181-1336312 GCF_000296735.1 Chrysochloris asiatica | reverse complement strand
GAAGAGAGAGTCCTAGTGTGGCAATGTGGGATAATGCACTAGACCACAAGGTTGATTTGAACCACAGGTTGGTGATTAAAATTCATCAAGTGCTGCTTGCAAACCCTATAAAGGGTTTCCATGAGTCAGAATTGACTCAGCAGCACTTAACAACAGCATACATATATGTTTTCTTATCTGTAGATGTCTGTAGATCTGTAAACTCTGTATTTGAAAAGAGACACATGAAAATAGTTGCAAAGGTCTGGGAAGTATTAAGAAATGAAAGCTTGTTACCCTTTCCAATTCCAAAGGAGTTAGAAATGAACCCAAGTGTTGACTATTAAAAGACTTAGATAGTCCAGTAATAAGTGCATGAGAGCCAATAAAGGGAAAAGAGACAAGTGAGGAAGTTTGCAGCAATGTGCCTTACTGACTGAGCACATGATCTATGTCACTGATTCCTATGGGTTCCTATTTCCTCAGAAAGCTGTGGACAATGGTTCTCAATTCCTACAATGAAAAAGAAGTGAATTGTAAGGCCGTCTTCTGCCTAAAACTGATTGGAATTCCTAAAACAGGGCTACAATGTGCCCAGTGAAGGAGGCTTCCTGTGGAGTCTCTGCTTTATATAAAACCTTAGGTGGAATCCTGAACCATATTTAGAATCTTCTGAGGTGGGAAATTTCCACTTGCAAGGACAAGCAGATCAGCCTGGAGCAGCTAGAAGAACAGAAGATACTTTCTGAAAGGAGACTAACAGGAAAAAATACAAAACAATAATGGCAGTCTGACTGATTACTACAAGAAAGAAGCAAGTTGCTTGCCCAGGACACATCAAGGCAAGTGGTCGGGTCCCACCAGGGCAAACCCCCGTTCAAAACTAAAACTCAGTGGGAATACATGAGCAGACATGCGCTCTGATTGGTGACCACATTCGTCACTGATAAGGGGAAATGAGGGAAAAGCAGCAATGAAGCTTCAAGCTAAGCCCTCCAACATTCAATAGATTTCTGTGAACCCAGGTGGAGACCTTGTTGGCCAGCAGTGTGACAAGACCTGGGGACTCTTGGGCCCAGAGTCAGTGACATAGCCACAGAGGACTAGAGTGGAGAGTGAAGCATCCAGTGGATAAGAAGAGAGGGCATATGC
>NW_006408639.1:1332527-1333971 GCF_000296735.1 Chrysochloris asiatica | reverse complement strand
CCACTCAAGGCTGAAATGATATATTTACTTTTATCACTCAGGATTATTTTTTGTTTCTCTAAATGGCATATTAAAAATAAACTGAGAAACTTAAAAAAAAAAAAAAAAAAAAAAAAAAAAGAGTTAACTGTACTTATGAACTACTGTGGGAGAGGGAAAGTCAAGGTACTCCAACCCTGTGATCCTATCACTTGTAAGTGAGTTGGTGAGAGGCATTCATTTCAATGTGATTCACACATTCTCAACTTTGAAAGCCAAGTAAGGAAAGTTCTGATTTAGTCACGGTGTTCACTAGAGGCTGAAACACACGTGCATGGCTTCCTGTTTGTTTTCATGATATTATTTCATTTATGAATATACTTCATTATGCATTTGTCTACAACTTCCCTATTATTTGGACCATTATTGATTATGCAAACCTAATCCATTAATGTCTCTCATGTAATGGTAAACTTTAGTGTTTACGTGAACATAATTTTTATATAGTTTTTACTTCCCATTTAATTGTGGAATTGTCACTTTAACCATAGGACACTCTAAGTATACTGTATGATGTGGTACCAGAGGTGGTCCATGAGTTATGACATTGGGTTACATCATCCCTAGTCTTGTCATTGATCGGTCCCAATTGTTACAAGAGAATATTACAGACATTAACACTGCTTACACAAGGAGTAGAAGATTATTTTCATCAGTAACAATATCTTCATAACTTATATATTTGAAAAGTACATATTAACAATTTTTAAAATATTACTTTAAATGAGCCTGCAGAAGGAAGTAGTTGCTGCCTCTTCTCCCTCCTGGTTTACTAGAGGCTGAAATACCACAATTCCTGGCAGCCATTGTCTCATGAGAGTCCTAAGGTAGCCTAGAAGATAAGCTAGGGAATTTTATTGCTCGTATGAAACAGCAGATTTCACAGGAGAGAACAATAGGTAGTCTTAAGATCTTCCAAAACAAGTTCTTTCTCCCATATGTAGAATAAGAAAGAAAGTTTTGATGTATGCCTTTTTCTAGAATTTTATATTCTCTCTGATTTGCTAAGAAAAGCAATAACAACAACAGCAACAAGCCACACTTTACCACCAACCCACCCACCCACCCAAAAAAATAAATGGTCTCCACAAATGTTCTGACTCTCCATCTCAGAATTTCTGGAGCAAAGACCGACAGTTAAACAGTCCTACACTTGGTTTCATGCACTACAGTTGTCATTTTGAAATTCTTAATTATTTTTTAAAAGTGCTTTACATTTTCATTTTGCACTGTTTTTGTTGTTGTTGTTAAGTGCCGTCGAGTCGGATCCGACCCATAGTGACCCTGTACAGGGTTTCCGAGGCTATAAATCTTTACGGGAGCAGAAAGCCTCATCTTTATCCCACAGAGCAGCTGGTAGTTTTGAACTGCTGACCTTAAGGTTTGCAGCTTGATTCATAACCAC
>NW_006408639.1:1331302-1332217 GCF_000296735.1 Chrysochloris asiatica | reverse complement strand
AGTCTAGGCCTTCTCCTACATAAAAGGCTATGTTGTTTTTGTTAAGTGCTGACAAGTCAATTCTGACTCATACTGACCTTGTATAGAGTTTCCAAGGAGAGGCTGGTGGGATTGAACCTGGGACCTTGTGGTTAGCAGTCCCCTGGTTATCCTGCAGCACCACACCAGGACTCTGGTTAAAGACTACAGAAACAAAAATAGACTGAGGTTCATAAGCTTCAGCCTTTTGCTTAGCTTCTGGACTGTTTTGTTAAACATTTAAAAAACATTTATTAACGCTGATATGGCCTTATCTTCAGCAATGAGATTTGTGAATCATACATTTCATTTTCTCTAATATATATATTTTAAAATAATGTACAGACATGACTGTGCTAACTGAAGAAAATTGTTCTCAATAAAATTGAAAACATTTTGGATCATTCTCTTCATAAGGAAAATGAAACAGCACTGTGTACTATATATCTTTTGCTGCATTAACAGTTAAACAGTGTCTAAGTGTCTAAACCACCACTTGTCTGTCGATTTGTCATTCTCTGGTGGCCTGAATGTTGCTGGGATTTTGGAAACTATGCCATGGATATCTTAAATACCAGCAGGGTCGCCCATGGTAGAAAGGCTTCAGATGAGCTTTCAGACAAAGAAGGAGAAATGGACTACATCCGAATATTTTGTTAATGAAAACCTTATGAATAGCAGTCGAATACTGTCAGATGTAGTGCTGGAAGATGAACCCCTCAAGTTGGAAGGCACTCAAAATGTGACTGGAAGACCACCTCCTCCAAATAGAGTTGCCTGTGATGACATAAAAGGAGTGAAGGTCTCAGGACCTTCATTTGCTAATGGTGCACAACTCAAAATGAAGAAAATCATCTGTAAAAAACCATTAATAATCGGAACATGAAATGTAAAAAG
>NW_006408639.1:1324373-1329112 GCF_000296735.1 Chrysochloris asiatica | reverse complement strand
TTGCATTATGCATATCTGGTGCACAAGACCTTTTTAAAGTGTTGAAGAGCAAAGAGATCAGTTTGAAGACTATGGTGCACCTGACCCAAGCCATCAGATTTGTAATAACTCCTATGCATTTGAAAGTTGGACAGTGAATAAACTAGACTGTAAAAGAATTGATGATTTTTGTGTTATGATGTTGGAAGAGAATATTAGGACTATGGACTGCCAAAAGAACAAACAGACCTATGCTGGAAGAAGAACAGTCCTTGGAAGCCAGGATGGCCAAACTTTGTCTCTCATACTTTGGACATATTATCAGAAGGGACCAGTCACTGGAGAAGGATATCGTGTTTGTTAAAGTGGCAGGCTAGAGAGAAAGATTCCCAACTAGATGGATTGGCACAGTGGCAGCAGTGATGATCTGGGGTGTAGCAACGATTATGAGGTTGGCCTAGGACTGGGCAGTCTTTTGTTCTGTTGTGCATCAGGTAGCCATTGGTTGGTGCCAACTTAATGGCTCTTAACAAAAACAACAAAGTGTCTAAAATCAGAGGCACTTTATGTGAGTAAATGAGCAATCTGAAAACAGCCTTAACTCCATTTTAGTCTTGACATATGACTAGAATCCATGTTGTATTTTAAAGTTGCCTTTTATACCAGCAGTTCTTCTGACCTTGATGCTGGCCTAGCCAGTGACCCTAAAAGGAGACAATCTTTTCTATGAGGTCTGCAGGTGCAGGATATCACGTTCCATTTTTAGATGGTCTTACCACTACGATTAAACAGATACAAAATGCACTATCTTATACTGAAGGGTATTGAAGCCTAGCTTTTCCAGGGTCACTATGAGTCAGAAGCTAGTTGATAGTAGAGGGTTTTTGCTTTTTATGAATCTTTATAAGGCACTCCAGAAGCAGATATAATTGAAAAAGAAATTTTGACAGCTGGCTACCAGGAAACCCGTCCTGCCACTTTCCGGCGGCCATCTTGTAATACATTTATTTTAGCCAATCATGTAATCCACTTACATGTTATCCACCTATCTCTGCTAAATCCCTGCTTTTAGAGATCCTGCCTTTGACTCCCTTCATTGCCTTTCAACCAATTATGGTTTTGTAACTTTTACAAGTTCCTTCTGCAAGTGTTTGAGAATGTTCTCCTCTTTGTCCTGTGGAGTGGCCATCTTTAATTTGTGAATTTGAAACATTTTTCGGTCTGGACTGTCTCTGAATTTTCAATAAATCTCTTAATTTTACTTTTATTATAGAGTGTATATTTCACACTTTTTGTTGTTAAGGGCCCATGAGTCAGTTCTCACTCACAGAGATCCTGGGTAGGGTTTACAAGGAGCTGCTGGTGGGTTTGAAGTACAGACCTTGTTGTTAGCAGTCCAGAGATTCTTCTACAGTGACCAGAGCTCCATGTTTCATTCTAGGGCAAGAAACAGAACAAATCAATAAATGTAAGTGTTGGGATTATTAATCACTGCTAGATTATTTTGTTTAAAATTTGATCATCTTTACTGAGTTGCTGTTGGATGTTCTTAGTATTATGAAGTGAAGTTCTCCTTGTTGTTTTAAGTGCCACTGAGAACGTTCTGCCTCAAAGCGACCCGTAAAGCATTTCCAAGAAGCACCTGGTGGGTTTGAACCACCAACCTTGTAGTTATTAGACCAGTGCTTATCCTACAGCACTGCGTAAGGAGTCTGAAATTCTCCTTAATAATTAATAAATGATCTCCCCCACATTATATCTTCTTAGTAAGTAACAGCATTGTGAAAATATTAGGCTCAGGTAGAAATTAAAAATAGGTAAATCTAAAATCTGCATTTAGTCATAGATGTAAATCAGTTCCAAGATTAGTCAGCACATCTCAAAGCAAATAAAACATTCGAAGAGTTTTTTAAAAAAAAAATCAGATGATACACACATATTTAAGAACAGACTTTGAAATATCAGTATTAAAGATCATTTTAGAATACATTAACACCTTCAGTAAAATAACAGTTGTTAAACCATCCATAAATAGGGATATTCTAAATAATAATAAAGCATTTTCTAGTCAGTATGAAAAGCCTAATTGCAGAGGTTCTGCTTGATTGTGAAAACTGACTGTCTTGAAACTCTTACCCAAATAGTTTTGAAAGCTGAGGGTGTTTCAAAGACATAGTGAGAGAAGTTACAAAAAGTCACAAAAAAAAGTTACAAAATGCCACCCAACTGTATGTGATGGGCTTTTCCAAACCGCAAACTGGAGGGTTCTGCCTTCATTGATGTGACCTTTGCCTTTCCCCTGAGCTGACGGTATGGTATTGAAAGATGTGCTTTTTACTAGAGTTCATGAGGCCCTCAAGCCTTTTGACTCCAGTACGTCACCTTTCCTACCACTCAAATGAAAAATGTATTTTTGCTAAGACCCAAAATGAATTTTTTTGCCCCAGCCAAACTTTCAGTTTCCTGGAATGAGTTTTTGACAGCTAACCTTCTTTTGCCAAGTCATACATCAACCTAAGCAATGCAGAACCAATAGTATATGGCACCGGGTGGATGAAATATTACATTCGTCCATCAGCAGAGCCACATCACTCAGGTGATGCATTGACAGCCTTGTCACCAAGTCCATGGAAATCTTCACGAGTGACCAATATGTCGTTTCAAAAGGAATATTATTGTTTATTTAAAAAAACTTGACTAGTTTGAAAGAAGAGTATCTATTTCCATTACACTTGGAAAAGACAGGTCATTAAAAACTTTCAGGACTTAAAAATAGTAATAATAATAATAAATGTGATGGGTAAAATGGCGTTAAAAAAAAAAAAAAAAGCCTCATCTTCTCTCCTTAAAACTGGGAATCCAGCTGTTATTTTCAATCTCTTTATAAAACTCTGCTGTGTGAGAAAATTACCAGCCTCCACCAGAGCCAGGGGCACAAGAGATGAAGTTCGTTTCTGGTGTTCATTCACTCTTACTTTCTGGGAGACTTTTTCCTCAATGCCAGCTTTCCCCCTCACTTCCTGCAATGAAGTTCTGGGCTACTCATGACCTCTCACTGGGATACCCTTTGGTACTAGGTTGTCTTCACATTTATATTCCTAGCACTAGCATACAGCAAGACCCTAAAACCCTGGCTTGACCACTCACTAGCCAGGTGATCTTGCAAAACTTTTCTTTTCCAGTTTGTGTAAAGTTGTATGAATACAAACCAACTAGAATTCTTGTAGGAGTTAAATGAGACAGTGCATGGCAAGTCTGGAAAGAGTGTCTAGCAAAGAGAAAATAAACACATAACATGATATTATAATATTTTTAGGGAATTCTGATGGTACAGCAGTTACAGAGCTTAGGTGCTAACCAAAAAGTCAGCGGTTTGAACACACCAGTTGATTTGCAGAAGAAATATACAGATTTACAGCTGTGGAAACGGCATGGGAGCAGTTCTACTCTGTTCTATAGAATCTGAATAGACTCAACGGCAGTGGGTTTGGCTTTTTGTGTTTTATAATTGTTTTTATCTTTATTTCTTTTGACTCATTAGTCTACCTGCTTTCTAAAGACTATCTTCTTGTTTTTTATGAAGCACTCCTACTTAGAGCCTGCCTCGTCTTTAATCTTACTTCCGTAGGGAGTCTTTTCCTAATTACTTCCCTTGGTTTTATGTTTTCACAGTATCAGATACTTTCCTTTAGTAATACTTAATGCTAGTGTGTTTAGTTTATTGTTAAATATGTGTTGTACACTGTGATTGCATAAAAGATGGCAAGAAATTCTTTGCTACTCCTTCCACTGAGATTTGAAAGCTAATTTCCTCATTCTTGGGATCTGGGATAGGAATCACTAGAATAGCAGATGTTCTCATTGCTAACCAAAAGTCTGGAGGTTTGCATCCACCTAGAGACTCTTTGGAACAATGGCCTGGCAATTCGCTTCTGAAAAATCAGCTATTAAAATTGAGTTGGAGCACAGGTCTACTCTGACATATACGTGGTTTCCATAAATCAGAATCAACTCAAGGGCAACTGGTTTAATTTTTTGCTTTGATTCATGGAGATCTTAAAGCTATGGATGGAACTATGTTTCCTTAAAGTAATGTCAACTTGGCTGGACCATTATTTTCATTGATAATTATTTAGTAGTGTAATCGGGCAGTTATGCAATGATGTAATCATCCCCATAATGGGATCTGATGTGATTACACTATCAGTGGTAAGAAGATTGAGGCGTTTTCCTGGATTATGACCTGCATCAACTATTATCTTACAAGAGATGCAGATAGAATGTGGTCTAATATCACCAAGAATGAAGAGCTGGGAGCTGAGTGTGTCCTTTGGATGTATGGAAATTCATAGGCCCAGGGGAAGATTAATACTAACACACATGGAAATCTCCAAGGACTGTTAGGCCAATAGATGTTGAAAGGAGACAGTGATATTCTCCCAGAGCTGAGAGAGATAGAAAGACTTCCCTCAGAGCTGACATGCTGACTTCTAGTATTCTATACTGTGAGACAGTAAGTTTCTTTTAGCAAAGCCATTCACAGCAGCACTAAATATCTGAGACTCATTAACAAATTGCAATACACAGATGATATAACCTTACTTGCTGAAAGCAAAGAGGTTTTAAAATACTGATGGAGATCAAAGATCACAGCCTTCGGTATGTGTTGCATCTCAGTGTAAAGAAAACAAAATCTTCACCACTGGACCAGTACACAATATTCACATCAATGGAGAAAAGACTGACGTTGTTAAAGACTT
>NW_006408639.1:1322392-1323821 GCF_000296735.1 Chrysochloris asiatica | reverse complement strand
TTTGCATAGGGTCACCAGGAGTCAGTACTGACTCAATGACACCTAACAAAAACAACAACATGTAAGAAGTTCAAATACTCTGAGACTTTCATGCAACAAGGACACATGGAAAGGGACAAAAATACCCAGGCTAACCTGCCAGGTGAAAGTCAGCACCAAGTTGTTAGCCAGCTTCTTAACTGGATCTGATACCTATAGAAAATGAAACCTGGTAGAATACAGATAAATTGTTCCACTGCCTCTGCTTGAATTATACATATACATTTTTGAGCAAAATAAGTGATTTTTATGGTTTAAAGTTTATAAGTATTACAGTGGTTTGTTACCCGGCAATAAATGACCAGAAAACACACTCACACCGTAAGTTTCACCTGTACAAGAATCAATTATATTTATTGATTACTCTAACACTAGTTGGACGCCTGGTGTGGCATTGTAGGATCAACAATGGACTGTAAACCACAAGGTCAGTGGTTCAAACCCACCAGTTACTCCTTAGAAACCCTAAACAGGATTTCTATGAGTCAGAACTGACACAACAGCATTTAAAAACAACAACAATAACACTAATTGGATTTCTGGTGTGGGGCAGTAGGATCATCACTGGACTATGAACCACAAAGTTCGCAGTTCAAATCCACAAGCTGCTCCTTAGAAACCCTATTCAGGGTCACTATGAGTCAGAACCAACTCAATAGCACTTAACAACAACAACACTAGTTTATCTAGTTCTGGCAATGATTGTGAAGTTGGCCCAGGATTGGGTTGTGTTTCATTCTGTTGTACAAAGTGTCGCTATGAACTGGTACCAATTAAATGGCATCTAACAACAACAACAGGGAGTCCTGGTATGGCACTGTTGGATAAGCACTGGACTGCTAACCATAAGATCAGTGGTCCAAACCCCCCAAGTGCTTTTGGATAAGTTACGACTGACTTACTGACACTTAACCATAAAAAGTTACTAATTTAATAAAGAAGTCTGGTGATGCCATAGGATAAGCACTGGACTGCTAACTACAAGGTTGGCAGTTCAAACCTACCTGCCACTCTATGAGAGAAATACGAGCCTAAGAAACCCTACACAGTGTCACTAGGAGTCCCAAGCAACTCAATAGCACTTAGCAACAAGATATGATTCATTTAAGAAGCCCTGGCTGTGCACTGAGTTAAGAGTCGGGCTACTAACCACAAGGTTGATCGTTCAAACAAACAGCTGTTCTGTGGGAAACAGATGTGCTTGCTCCCATAAAGATTTCCAGTCTCACGTGTATTCTTAGGAGCAGTCCTACTCTGTCTTTCAGGGTTGCTATGTTGTTGGTGTTGTTGCTGTTAGGCATCATCAACTCAGCTGAGGGTCATAGAGATCCTGTGCACAACTGAACGAACCACTTCCGGGTCCAGTGCCATTCTCACAACGGTTGTTATA
>NW_006408639.1:1318982-1319722 GCF_000296735.1 Chrysochloris asiatica | reverse complement strand
TCATAGTGACCCTGTATAGGGTTTCTGATGATCAGCTAGTGAGTTTGAACCACCAACCTTGCACTTCAAAGCAACTTTAAAGTCAAGTGCTGATTGTTTGGTGCCACACCAGGCCTTTCTTGTAGGAATGTTGATATTATCCTATTACACTTCAAGACATATCATGAAATCTTCTTCTAATGAATATTACCCCATTCTTCTTCAGTTTTTCATTCCTGGTTTAGTAAATCCAATAATTTCATGAATTATAATGGACAATTCTAGTCCATTTCAGTTCATTAATACTTGGGATATAGATCTTTAGGTGTTCCATTTCATTTTTGACAACTTCCAATTTTCCTAGATTCATACTTGTACATTCCATGTTCTGATTAGTAATGCATCCTTAGAGCTGTTTCTCCTCATTATGAGTAGTGCCCTATCAGCAAATTAACATCCCCTACGCTTTACTCAGAACCGACTCCATGGCACATCACAACAACAATAACAAAGCTTTACTCAATTTTTGTCATCATGGGAAATTCTACTTTGAGGAGACAGCTCTTTCCCAGTTGAATTTTGAGAGCCTTTCAAACTAAGGGGCTCATCTTCAGGTAGTGTATCTGACAGTATTCTTTTGCTAATCATGTTTCAATATACGATGTTGCGGTGGTGTCTGACAGTGTTCCATTGCTATTCATAAGGGTTTAAGTGGCTAACTATTCAGAACCTTTCCTTCTTCCTAGTCTGTCTTGGTTTTG
>NW_006408639.1:1298858-1318261 GCF_000296735.1 Chrysochloris asiatica | reverse complement strand
ACTGCTTATCCTACAGTGCCACACCACAAATTTGTAGTGAAGGACTTAACTTTTTTCCACCACATCAAAAATTCTTCTTCTAGGTATGGCTGGCATCTGTCTCTCCCAATCCCATAGTATCCTCCAACAGAGTCAAAGCCTCTTTTCAAATTCATAATCTCTGACAGTACCCAGTAAGCAAGACAAAGACAGTGTTTACTTGTGCATACTTAGTAGTCTGTAATTAACAGTTTCATAGGGGTTTTACCACATCTTTTATGTGAAATGGTTTACTACAGATTAGTAAGTAAACACAACTAAGCACGTGTTTACCTTGCTTATTCAGTAATATGCCCCTGCTGGAAGCTCTGCCAAAACCAGTCACCATTTTCACAACATGCAAGCCTCCAGTAACAGACAGCTGGAGGCTGCATGTGAAGTTCATTGGCCAGAAGCAAGTTCAAGTCTTCTTCATAGAAGACAGAAATTCTACCATTGAATTATTACTGCTTCATTAGGCAATCTTTAACCCCAAACCTATTACTGTCAAGTCGATTTAGACCATTGGCAACATATAGGATAAGCACTGGACTGCTAAAACAAGGTCGATGGTTCAAACTGTCTAGCTGCTCTTCAGAAACCCTACACAGGGTTGCTATGAGTTGGAACCAACTTAACAGCACTTAGCAACAACCATAACAGCATAGGACAGAGTAGAACTGCCTTGTCAGGTTTCCAAGGCTGTAAAGCCTATGAATGCCAACTGCTCCATCTTTCTCCCACAGGTTCCAACTGCCAACCTTTAGATCATCAGCTAAGCACTTGAACACTGTGCCACAAAGACTCTTTAGTCTTTTTGTCAAAACCACCCTGTATAGGATTTCCATGGAGCAGCTGGTGGATTTGAACTGCTGACCATGCGGTTCACAGTCTAGTGCTGATCCTACAGTTCCACACCAGGATCCCTAGACAATCTTTGTTGTTGTTGTTGTTTTATTGTTAAATGCTGTTGAGTCAGTTTTGATCCATAGAGATCATGTACAGGTTTTTTTGAGGAGCAGCTGGTGAGACTGAACTACAAAGGTTGCAGTCGAGTGCACACCAGGACAGTCTTTAACCTCCTTTAAGCAGTGCAGATCTACCTGAGGGGGCTTCAAAAAATTTCTGGAAAAATTCATCCACAAATTTTTTAATGCTCCCTTATATTTCTCAAAGAATCGTCTATGGACTGACATCAGAATTATCTCAAAATCCTCATTAAAAATTCAGATTCTTATATACTTACAAGTGTCAAGCCAGGACTGTATCAAAGTGTTTCTCCAACATTCCTTGTAATCCCAGTGTCACTTAATTATGACAAAATAAAACACAAGAGATTTCTAGATTCCTCCCTAAAACTACATAATAAAATCCCCAGGGAATAAGCTGAGGAATCATTTCTATTTACGTATTCTGTCTTGTGAATAAGACCTCATCCACAATTATTAAAAATTCTTATTATTAAGAATTTTTGAAGAATTATGCTTCTTTTTTTTCCCTTAAGTGGAAATAACACAGGATTTCCTTGTTGCCCACATGACTAGGTATTGAAAGGAAAAATAAATTAATATGCAGGTGATTTCCCCCAGATTACATATCTAGCAAAACAGGTAGGAAACTCAGCCTTCTGTTTCCTAGCTCATTGTTCTTTTCAGTATTCTACAAGCATCTCTCATGTTAAGGCCTAATTTACAATTGCATAAGATTAGGATTCCTGACACGGTAACAGAATAGAAGTTGTTATTAGGTTCCCTCATAGTGGTTCTGACTCACAGACACCCTAAGTAAACACAATGAAACACTGCCCAGTCATGTGCTATCCTCAGAATTATTATTATATTTAAACCCATTGGTGCAACCAACATTTCAGTCCATTTCACTGACGTAATTCCACTTTGTCATTGACCCTCTACTTTACCAAGCACATTGTTGTTCTCTAGGTTCTGTTCTTCTGGATAACATGTAATGATAAGGAAAGCCGTAAGATGGTGGTGTTGGTAGTGGTTGTGTGCCACCGAGTTGGTTCTGACTCACAGTGACCTTAGATTTTTGAGACTATAAATCTTGATAGGAGCAGAAAGTCTCATCTTTCTCCATTGTTTGTTGTTGTTGTTAGGTGCCATTGAGTCGGTACCAACTTATAGCAACCTTATGCACAGCAGAACGAAACACTGCACAGTTCTGGGCCAACCTCACTACTGTTGCCACGCTTGAGCCCATTGATGCGGCCACTTGGTCAATCCATCTTATTGGGGGTCTTCCTCTTTTTATCTGATCCTCTACCTTATCAAACATGATATCCTTCTCCACTGACTGGTCCCTCCTGACAATATGTCCAAACTATGAGAGATGAAGTTTGGCCATCTTGACCTCCAAGGAGCACTCTGGGTGCACTTCTTCCAAAATGGATCTATTGGTTCTTTTGGCAGGCCATGGCACTTTCAATATTTTCCTCCAACAGCATAACTCAAAAGCATCAATTCTTCTATGGTCTTCCTTAGTCACTGTCCAGCTTTCAGATCTATATGAGGTCATTGAAAATACCATAGCTTGGGTCAGGCGCACCTTAGTCCTCAAGCTGACATCTTTGCTCTTCAACACTTTAAAAGGGTCTTGTGCAGCAGATTTGCCTAATGCATTACGTCATTTGTAGCAATTGTTAAATTCAAATTACTCACCTTCCAGTTAGCAGCCCATCTTGTACTTCACTACACCACCAAATTTCTTTCCCAATGCACTGGACTGTAATGTTGACTTGAACCAAAAAGTCAGTAATTTCAAACTCACCAACTGCTCATTGGAGACAATATATAGGGTTGCTATGAGTGAGGACCGACTCAACAGCACTTAACAACGACAACAACAACCAGAGTTCCTTAGCAGTAAAATAAATAACTTAAAGAGCAGATCCTATAAGACAAGTGCCTAGCTACCTGGTCTGCAAAAAGCATTTAGAATAATTCACCATCATATATATGAACTAGAGTCCTGGTATAGGATTGTAGGATAAGCACTCAACAATAAAATCAGTTTGAACCAGAATTTCAGGGGTTCAAACTCACCAGCCACTCCTCAAAAACCCTATACAGGAAAATAAAATAAAATAAAATAAAAACCTAGACAGGGTTGCTATGACTTGGAACCTATTTGACAACACTTAACAACAATGACATACATGAATCGCTAGGAGTCCAGTAGGGGTTAGATGCACAGTAAATTATTGACGAATGAAAGAATGAATGAAAGATTTCACAGAAGACATTTGAGTCAGTTTTATGTTGGAATGAATATTAGTAACTTTATCAAATTAGACATAGCCAAGATGACATAATTGGAGTCACACAGACATCTTGACTCTGCACCAATTATCTGAAGCAATGCTCATACTATTCTTTCCTCTCTTTATTGATCTTGCACAGATTCATACAATGTATGTGCACATACATTGTGTGCATTCTATAGAAGCAACATGAAGGACAGGTTGAGGCACCCAAACAAATAAAGCTTTCAGCTGAAGGCAAAAAAAAAGGTTAAAAAATATCATTTCTTGACTCTGTGTAAAATGACTAAGTAAACAAGAGCTGTGTTTCCAGAGAGAAAATGAGCAGAGGTCATAAAATCTGTCTAGCCTTAATCTAAATAACAATCTTACTTGTTACTAACATGATCTTAACACATGATCATATGGAGTAGAATAAACATGTCTTCATTTATCAGACTTTCATGACATCTCACCATTTGAAATGGATTGCTTTAGGTTGTTGTTGTTATGTGCTGTGGAGTCGGTTGCGACTCATAGTGACCCTGTACAGGGTTTCCGAGGCTGTAAATCTTTATGGGAACAGAAAGCCTCATCTTTCTCCCGCAGAACCGCTGCTAGTTTTGAACGGCTGACCATGAGGTTAGCAGCCCGATTCGTAACCATTAAGCTACCAGAGCTCCTTTTGGAGGGTATAAAGACAGACACAACCTCTCCTTCTCATCAGATCCAGTAGTGAGAAAGACAGAGTGCATGGTTATGTAAGCAACACACAAATAAAAAATGTACCCTCCACTTGCCTCTGAGAGATCTAGATCAAGTGCTATGGGACATGGGTCCAATGTGTGCAGGACTGTACAGGGTGAAATATGGGAAGTCTTTAGAACAAGCTGTGATATTTGAACTAACTCTCAAAGAATTTCAACAGAAAGCATGAGAAGACATTCTAGGAAGACGGAATAATATGAGTACATCAAAGAAGTGGCCAGAAAACTTTTTTTTAACACCCAAACCCCCCCAAAAATGTGTATGGTTATACACATATGTACATAGGCATAGATGTAAATATGTGTGTACACATGTGTGTGCACAAATAGATGTATTTATAGGCATATACTCATGCACGTATGTGTGTGCATGTGTGTATATTCATACATAAAATAAATTACATAGGCTACAGAGACACACACAGGAGACAAAGTTATAAATACTTCTTATACATAACTCATGAGACTGGTTATCTGAGTTTGAAGATAGGACCATAGTCTTGTAGGACAACTTAATCGACATAATATAGTTCATAAAGTGTATGTTCTATGTCCCAGGATGTAAGTAGTGTCTGGAGTTTTCAAGCGCTCATTTAAGATCCAACTCTTGGTCTATACTCATTTGAAACAAAGCATAATGAAGAAAACCAAAATCTCAAATAAAAAACCAGTCTACAGATTTAATCTGCCATATTCAATATCTTTCTTGACGTGCAACACTGTCTATGATAGGATAATATGCATATTCCTACAAGGACGACCAATTAATCCCACTGTTCTTAAAATTTGAAGACTAACCACTAAAACAAGTGTCGATAAAACTGAAGAATTTCATTAACTTCTTCAGTTTGAAATTGATCAAACATGATCTAAAAAATACATTGATAATGACTTGAATATCAAAGTTGTAAAAGAGAAGAAGAATCAGTAGTTGGAAAATATATTGTTGGTGAAAGAAACAATACTGGAGATCACATGGAAAACTTTTACAAGACTTATTCATTGCACATACCTTTTTTGTACAACAGAAACAGTAATGATATACATGGACTTCATTAGATGGAATACACAGGAATCAAACTGTCTACATCTGTGGGAAGAGTAGATGGAGAAGATTATATCAACCATTGAAACAAGAACAGGGGCCAACTGTGGAACAGACCATCAATTGTTCATATGTCAGGTCATGTGGAAGCTGAAGAAAATTAAAACAAGTTCATAAAAGTGAAACGATGACATTTAGTATGCCCCAACTGAATTTAGAGACCATCTCGAGTACAGATTTGATGTATTTGATACTCATGATCAAATACCACAGAATTATGGGATTACATCAGGAACATGAAGAAAGTAAAAAGTCATTAAAAACAAAGAATAGACCAAAATGGTTGTGAGAAAAGATTCTGAAACTTACTCCTGACTGTAGATAATATAAAGCAACTGGAAGAAATGATGACGTAAGAGAGCTGAACAGAAAATTCCAAAGTGCAGCTTAAGGAGACAAAATAAAGTATAATTATGAAATGTGCAAAAACCTGAAGTTAGAGAACCAGAAGTAAAGAGTATGTTTAGCATTTCTCAACCTAAAAGAATTAAAAAATGAATTCTAGTCTTGGGTTGCAATATCGAAGTCTACGGGTAAAATGCTGAATGATGCAGGAAGCAACAAAAGAAGATGGAAAGAATAGATAGTCACTGTATCAAAAACAACTGGTCAATGTTTCATCATCAGGAAAGCAGTCATGGAAATGGTACAGCCAGAAAGAAATGAGAATAATGAACATTGTGAAAAATGTAACCAATTCAAAATAGAAATTGTTAAATTGGAAACTACTTTTCTGTGTAAACATTTACCTTAAAACCAATAAAAAAATTTTCATAAAAGAACATTTTTGCCTAACTACAGAGTGTATTACCAACAATAAGAAGAAATATTCATCAGAATGGCAATCAGACCATGAATTGACATTATCGCTCTGTCAAGAAATTATATGAACTTTATTTTATTATGAATCTGTTTTTTAAAGTAATTAACCAAAAAGTATAATACTGAGAAATTATATCAGTAAGAATATACAACTGCCTGAACTAGATGCATTGTCTTGACCCTTTGACTAAGAGATTCAGTCCACTGCCAGTGAATCAATTTTGACTCATGGTGACCCTATGTCATTGTTTTGTGCTGTCTGACTGGTTCTGATTCATAGTGATCCTGTGCAGGGCTCCCAAGGAGTACTTGGTTGATTTAAACAGCTGACCTTGTGGTTATCCTATAGCTCCACACCAGGATTCCATAACCATTCTATTGGATGAAGTCTATTGGCCCAAGGATGTCCAAGGCTATAATCTTTACCAATCCTGATTTTCTTCTCTAGCAAGTGGTCCTTCATGAAACATGTCAAAATAAGCAAGATGAAGTCTTCCTATCCATGCATCTCAGAAACATTTTGGCTATACATCCTACAAAAGTGATTTTTCATTCTTGAAAACTCTACCTCTTTTATTTTACATGAAGTCCACTCTTATCCCATATACCTATGATAACTGACCTTCTCTACTCATTTTATGAGTTCTAACTCATGGTTTCTCTATTATGCACTCTCTAATGCTCTAATAAATCTAATTATGTTGGACTATAGGTGTGTGTCCCTGGTGATCTCTATCAGATGTTTTTTTCTGTGAACTACAACACAAGCCAAGAACATAGATTTGCATTTGCTATTAGTCACATTAATAAAAATAAATAAGTAAAATAAAATAGGTGGAAAGAATATGCATATATGGAGTCTTGGTGTGGTGCTGTAAGATAATCACTGGACTGCCAACCACAAGGTCAGTGGTTCAAACCCACTAGCTACACCTTGGAACCTCCAAGGTCCCTTATACAGGGTCCCTATGAGTTGGAACCTCCTCAAAGGCACTTAAGAACAACAGCATTATATGGAGTTCTGGTGCAAGATAATGCACTGGACCACAAGGTCAGTTTGAACTGCAAGGTCGGTGGTTCAAACCCACCAGACACTCCTTGGAAACCCTTTACAGGGTCGCTATGAGTCAGAGTTGACTTGATGGCACTTAACAACATATATAACTATATATAACTACATATAACTATATATATATAACTATATAACTAACTATATAACTATATATATATATATATATATGTTGTTAAGTCCTGGTGTAGTGCTGTGGGTTAATGCACTTAACTGCAAGATTGGTTATTCAAGCTCACCAGCTGCTTCTTGGTTGGTATGGGTGGAAACAAACCCAAGGGCACTTAATAACAATAACAACACATATATACTATCATAATTTCAAAATGTAATCTTCATATAAAATTATTGAGATATTTTACAGTATTCTTTCTGAATTATTTCTTCCAAATGTGGTGTATACTTTACATTTATGTTGTTGTTGTTGCTAAGTGTCATCGAGTCAGTTATGACACACAGCACCCTGTATAGGGTTTCTGAGGACCAGCTGGTGAGCATGAACTGCCGACCTTCAGGTTCAAACCAACTTTGCAGTCCATTGCATTTTATAGCACATCTCAATTTGGATTAGAAACTTCCAAGTCTTCAATATTCATATGTCTTTAATATGAATATCTATTGTTTATCATACTAAACAGCCTAGCTCTAGGTCACACTATCACACCCAACTTTCTGAGGTGACAGAAATATTGGAGAGCTGTGCTGTCGAATACAGCAGCCACTAATCCTCTGTAGGTAATGAATGCTGGAAATGTGTCTATTGTGACTGAGGAACTCAGTTTTTAATTTGGCTTCCTTTTAATTACAGTTAATTCATATTTAAAGAGCCACGTGTGGCTAGAGGCTATAGTACTGAAGAGTGCAGCTCTAAGTAATGGGAAGTTAAAGTGCTCTGAGCAGAGGCATAGCTGGTAGAGAACCAAAGTCTAGGGATATTAGCAGACTTGTTGTTGTTGTTAAGTGCAGTCAACAAGTCGGTTCCCACTCATAGTGAACATGTATAGGATTTTCAAGGAGCGGCTGGTGGGTGTGATGACCTTATGGTTCACAATCCAGTGCTGATTCTATCGTGCCACACCAGGAGTCCCATTACTAGAATGTTGTTAAGTGCCATTGAGTCAGTTTGGGTTCATAGTGACCCTACATAAGGTTTCTGACGTGTGGGTGGTGAGTTTTAACTTCCAACCTTGTGGTTCAAACCAACCTTGCACCACACCAAAACTTCATTAGTAGAATAAGAAAACATTTTTAAATGCGGGTCTTCTCCACAGTACTTTTGAGCAGAGTTTTTCATGTTAAAGGATGATTTAAGGTGTTGTTTTCTGACCCTTATCTAGTCTGTGATGACATCTCCAGCAGCTACAGTGTTTACCACAATTACCCAGTCAAACCCCAAGCCACGTCAAGCGATAACTCAGAATATAGGCTGTGTCACCCCTGTGTAATTTAAACATCCTCACTTTTCTACAGCTGATTCACATCCCATACTGTCGGATGACCTTTGAATATTTTATCCACACATAACTAACTCCAGCAGGGAGGGGGTAAAACTGATGACGAAAATTGATGAAGCTTTAAAAACAAACAATTACAGTGACTTCAATATGGACAAAGTGTGTTTCAAGCCATTTATTCTTTATGTCAATATTGAACACCGGTCCTCAAACTAATGGTCAAACTTTCTATCCCTCTTATAATGAACCATTAAATTACAGTTGACAATCAAGAGGACCGTAGCAGATAAGTAAGGCAATTTTCCTCTTCATTTTTCCTTTTGTTGTCAGTATTGTTACAAAGCCTATTGCCTTTTCAATGAACCATAAAGTGAATATTCAAAATTGTGCAGTGCTTGAACATATATTCTATGTCAAGTCAGGTTGGTTACGAGCTATTCATTTAAAATAAGTTAAATGAATAGTTAGTAAAAGGTATGTCTGCAACAGGTTTACTGGACCTAGTATTTCTAAAACTTGGACTAATGATAATAAAGGGTTTTCTCTTTTTTTGTTTCAAAAGATACTCTCAAATTCATTTTTGCATACACATGTTGTAGGATCAGCACTGGGCTGCAAACCACAAGTCAGCAGTTCAAGCCTACCAACTGCTCCTTGGAAACCCTGTACAGGGTCACTGCGAGTCAGAGTGGAGACGTAATGGCACTTCACAACAATGACTGAAACATTTAATTTTTACGCTTTTGAGTAATGGTGTTGGAGGAGAATATTGAAAGTGCCATGGGCTGCCAAAAGAACCAATAGATCGATTTTGGAAGAAGTGCAGCCAGAGTACTCCTTGGAGGCCAGGATGGCTAAGCTTCTTCTCTCATACTTTGGACATATTGTCAGGAGGGACCAGTTGCTGGAGAAGGATATCATGTTTGGTAAGGTGGAGGGTCAGAGAAAAAGAGGAAGATCCCATGAGATGAATTGACCAAGAGGTTTCACTCTGCTGTGCATAAGGTCACTATGACTCGATGGCATCTAACAACAACAACAAAATTATGAGTTAGTAATTAGCAGTTACATGCTGTTGAGTCAGATTGCCTCATAGTGACTCTGTATAGGGTTTCTGAGGAGCAGCTGGTGGGTTTGAAATGCCAACCTTGCAGTTCGTAATCCAGTGCTTATCTTACAGTAGTACAGCAAGATTTAATTACGACTATCAAAATACCATTAGAATTATGATACAGTAAATTATTATCAAGTGATTTGGATGTTTTATACATAATGATTTAAAAAATGAACAAAGAACATACTTGTCTCTACAGCTGAAGGTAGAGAGAGGAGGAATATCTCCCTGGGCTCCGTTAAGGAAAAATAGTTTAAGTAAAAAACTATGAGTCCCTAAATGGCCTTTCGGGAGAAACTACAGCAATTGTAAGGACCAGTTTTTTCATCCATCTGAAATTCATCTGTAAACTTGGGATAATGGTATCCACTTTATGTGGTTACTATAGTAATTAAATAACATAATATACACTGACTGGCACTTATTAAATCAATTCATGGCAAATGTTACTACCACTAATAAGCACTATATTCACTACTTTTGTAGCTAGTGATTGTTCTGCATAAACTCTAATATCTCAGAGGCTTAACTCTATAGAAGTTATTCTTGCAGACTAAAACTTTCTGATTGACAGGTGTCTCTCCTCCAGAAGATGAACAGGTGATGTATGCTAATCTTAATGAGTAACCAAATGCCATGGAGGCAACTCTGACTCTTGCCAATCCATGTGTGTCAGAGTATAAATGTGTTTTGTAGGGTTTTCAATAGCTGATTATTTTAGAAGCAGATTGCCAGAACTTTCTTCTAACGTACATCTGGGCAGACCCCAACCTCTAACCCAACAGTTTGTATCACCCACAGACGCCCCTTCTATTTTATGATGATATGATCATATCACAGGAAACCAAACCTTTTGCCATCCAGTGGTTTCAGACTCATAACTACCCAATAGGATAGAGTGGAACTGTCTCTTAGGGTTTCCAGAGATATAATCTTTACAAAAGCCAACTGTTTACCTTTCTCCCATGCATAACAGCTGTTAGGGGGTTCAAGCTACTGACCTTTTGGTTAGTAGACAATCACTTAATACTCTGCTCCACCAGGACTCCCATTCAACTAGCTGACATTAACAAGAATTTGGGAAAACACACAGAGGTTTTAAGTGGCATTTACCATTCATCAGGAGTCCTTGTGTGGAGAAACACTGAACTGCAAGGTTGGTTTGAACTGCAAGGCGAGCAGTTCAAACTCATCAGCTGTTCCTCGGAAACCCTATACAGCATCACTATGAGTTGAAAAAGATTCAACAGGACTTAACAACAGCAATGACAATTAACCACAGAGTCAGCACTTCAAGCCCACCAACTGCTCTTCAGAAACCCTTTGCAGGTTCACTATGAGTCGAAACTGACTCCAGGATACTTAATAATAACAATAATTTCAGCATACATTCCACTTTGTTCTTGATCCTAACTGACTTCAAAGGAATTTTGGAAATATAATCTACTTGGCTGTTGCTATTGTTAAGTGCCAAAGAGTCAGTTCCAACTCATAACAACACTGCATAGGTTTCCAAAGAGCGGTTGGTGAGTTTGAACCAGCGATCTTTTGCTATTAACAGTCCAGTGCTTATCTTACAGCACCACATCAGGATTCCAATCTAGCTGGTATACCCAGGAAAAAGTAGAAATAGTTTTTCTGGAAACATGTAACTGTCTCTGTGACAAATATAGCTGTTTTGTTTTGTTTTATTTTTAAAGCTGCTATAAGGAGCTCTGGTAGTGTAGTGGTTACGAATCAGGCTACTAAACTCACAGTCAGCAGTTCGAAACCACCAGCTGTTCCATGGGAGAAAGATGAGGCTTTCTGCTCCCATAAAGATTTACAGCTTTGGAAACACTTACAGGGTTGCTATGAGTTAGAACTGATTCCACGGCACCTAATTACAACAATACGGTTCTACACATAAGCTACTTATGACGCTTAGTTGTAGAAATGTACCTGTCTTCAATTTAAACAAAAGATCACATGGCTTCCTTTGGGAGTAGTGAAATCAAAGTAGGCCCCTTGAGAAGGAAGACGGCACATGGGAGAGTAGGGGTTCTCCAAGGAGATGCTGTGTGCCTAGAGGAAGGCACCCTGGTAGCACAGAGCAGTCCTTGGGGAATGCTCACGGTGGAAGAGGTGGCTAGAAGTATTGAAATCTCAGTAGGGTGGCATCGTTGTTGTTCTTTTCCAAATCAATATGGTACCTTTTGGTTTTTGGTTCATAATGTTGCCACTGAATTCTCATAGACCTTGACCATTTTCCTTTGTATTGTCTGTAGTGCCATAAAGAAACATTAAAATGAAGAGTGAAAAAAAGATGTGTTTGTACTTGGTTTTATTGTATGATTTTTAAAGAGATGAGAGTAAAGGTGGTCATTTTCAAAATTAAGATTTATTTCTAAACTCTTTCCTACTCCAAAAAAGTTTTCCGTCAATCTTACATTTCCATTTTGGCTCAGTTGTCTTCTCTCACCACCTCTTTGGGATTCATCTACCTTCACTATGTCCACCAACTTTCTGTCTATGCCCTCTCTATCTCAGCCATCTGGTTTCCCTGTTTGCTTTACTCTAATGAAAATATTCCTAGTGTGGTATAAAGGTCTTCTATTCCTTCTCTGTTTCTTCTAATTTTATTTCTATAAAGCATTTGTCCAAATCGACTAATTCCAGCAAATGATTCCTCTGTACTTTTTCTTATGTTCTTAAACCATAAATTAAAGCATTTCTATCATCTGTAGCTACACAAACTCCCTCAATGTCTGTATATAATCTAGAATAACTCCTGTTTAGTTTAATACACTTAGGATATTGCCCTATTCTTGACGTAAATAGCAGAGTGGTCATTTTGCCTTATTCTTGGCCCATCAAAATATTGGTTAAGCTACACTCAAAGTAGTTTCTTTAAAATATATCTCTCATTAGACCCCTCCTTAAAAGACATCATGAAATTCTTCATTATTGTTCCTAAACTAACCAATAAATAAAGTTGTCACTAATCATTTCAACCTCATGGTGACCCCATGCGCTTTAGCGTAAACTGTACTCCATAGCATTTTCAGTGGCTGATATTTCTGTTGTTATTGTTAGGTGTCATCGAGCTGGTTCTGACTCATAGTGGTCATATGTAGAGCAGAACCAAACACTGCCTATCCTGTGATATCCCCACAATCGTTGCTCTATTTGAGCCTATTTTTGGAGTCACTGTGTCAATCCATCATGTTGAGGGTCTTACTCTTTTGATGACCCTCTAATTTACCAAGCATAATGTCCTTCTCCCAGGACTGGTCCTTCTTGATAAACTGTTCAACATACATAGATGATATCTAGCTATCCTTGCTCCTAAAGATAATTCTGGCTGTACTTCTAAGATAGATTTGTTTTTTCTTCTGAGAGTTCATGATATAGTCAATATTATTTGCCATCACCAAAATTCAGAAGCATCAGTTCTTTGGTCTTCCTTATTCATTCATATTACTGACATAATTATATTTCACATATGGGTATGGTGCCTCTGGGTACATTCAAATGTCTAATCTATACATTAGCAGTCAAGTACTTAAACTATTTGTAGCATGTATGTATTCCATAATAAACAAACAAACCAAAAAACCCTATTGTTGTTTCCGTCTGATAGCAACTCTATTGGACAGAGTAGAATAGTTCCATGCCGGTTTCATGGTTGTAAATCTTTACAGAAGCTAAATGCTACATCTCTCTTCTAGGGAACAGCTGGTGGAACAGTTTGAACTGCCAACTTTTCTGGTTTGTGGACAACGTTTAAACACTAAGTCAGATCTTATTGTTGATTTTCTCTTCTGCTGCGTTTCTTTGTGACCTAACTTTTCACTCTCGTGGGTGTAAATATCGTACACTTATTTTGAATGAGAACCTTCATACAATAAAAAGGATTCCTAATAACATTTAATAGAACTCAGAATTTATTTATCAGTGGGATTAATAAACAATTATCTGAAAATTATTATTCTCATTATTCTTATTCTCTATTGTCATATGAATCCAGGGAAATCTTATTTATAGCTATTTTGTGAAGAATAAGTTCTTATGGATGCTGATTCGTTGGATCAAGACCGACTAAGATGAATCTCAGAGAAATGAGAAACTGTGTTTTTGCTAGACTTTCTCATTTTCCCCTTTTTCTAGTTTTGCTAGAATCAATATGGTTTCTTTCAAAATACTATTATTTCAACATAGTGAATGGAGTCTTCACTTTATGACCATGCTTCCAAGATTTTAAAGACAACATAACACATGTCTGTTACGGCACTCATACAGTAACCACAGTAACAACCAAATAACTAAAAGTAACTTTCATCACAGCATCATTTATTATTTCTGTGTGGCACTGTAGAATATTTAACTGAAAGATCAATTGGAACTGTAAGGTTGGTGGTTCATACCTTACCTTTCACTCCTCAGGAACCCTATACAGTGTCTCTATAAGTCAGAAACAACTCAAAGGCACTTAAGAACAACAACAACAAAAGTTGTAGGTAGATTTGCAAGACTTTAAAGAGACTCAATTATATCAGGGTTCTATTAGAGGAATGTATATTTCAAGTTTCTTTGCCCTTTACAAATAAGGAGTCATCACTGTCTCAAAAGTCATGAATGAAAAGGAATATAGTCAATGAGATTTCCTCTAATGTATCCCTTATTAGAAAACACCAACCTCCCATATATCTTCCACATTATTTGGCAGAGGAAGATACAATAAACACAACAGGATAAAACTGGTTATGTGTTGCCATTTGGGATAGGTAATTTGCCACCCCAAGTAAAGTCAAACACCTACTAGCAGCAAAGCAGCTAGATTACGATGCTTGTGAATCAAGTTTAACACTTCATTAAAGATATATCTTGTTACTAACTGATAGTGCTGTAGGATGGTACGGGACCAGACTGTGCTTCCTTCAGTTGTAAACGGAATCAATGTGAATCAGTACTGACTCATGCCACCTAACAATATAACAATAACACACACTAAAATAAGTAGGAGTTATCAAGGATTTGCAGTGCTCCCATTACAATTTTATAGGTGATAGCCTCACACCACATATATAGAGCCACAGCCTGGATTCCATAATTAACTGTGGTTTTATTTATTTATTTTTTTTATTGTTTAAGAATTTACATATATTTGGTGTAACATATTATTTATTGTAATATAAGTTTACAATTATTTGATATAACTTATACAATGGACAATGAATAAAGGAGCTTTATATATATTTTTTTTTTTCCCCTAGGTTTTTATGACATTTGACTTTATTTTTTGGTCTTGAATTTTCACTCTCCTTTCTTGTTGGAGAACTTTCACTTAACTTAACATCTCATCTGAAAACAGACAGCCATATTTATGGCCATACAGATAAGCTTCAATTGCACCCTGTAAAACACCACCAATAGGGCAAGAACCACTGTCATTTGCTATACACCAGAGAAGTGTTTCCAACCAACACTTGCTAAAAACTGAAGTGAACTGTACAAGCAGTGAAAAGGGAGGCCCATCTCCAGTTCACAGCTACCAGGAGGCAACTGGAGTGTTCTCAAGAATACCCATCATATATTCTTCTAATTAATACAAATATGACAACACCACAATGCTTAAAAAGGAGCAGAAAAGTGCTGCTTATGTGTAGAAACAAGGCAGAATAGCTCAAACAAATGACCATGAAGAAGAGCTAGAGATGGCATTGGAGGGTGAAAAGGCTTTAGAATTGTCTGAAAGGGAATTTAGGAGAATGATATTGAAGTGCATCCAAATCAAACAAAATAGATACAACATTGGAGACAATACAAAACCTGCATAAAAAGATGCTAAAATACCAGAAATGGACAATACAATGAAAGGAAAAAGGAGTAGAATTTAAGGGACAGAAAACAGAACCTGTGAGCTTGAAGATAAATCTCTCAATACTGCTAAGATAGAAGAGCAAACTGAAAAAAAAAAAAATCCTAAGACTCCTGTGGGACAACATGAGGAATAACCTGAGGCTGATTAGAAAAAAAGAATAACGAGAGACAATGAAAAGCACAGAAGTGATAGTCAAAGAGCTGCTGGAAGAAAATTTCCCTAACATCTTGAAGGATGATAAGATAAGCATTCAAGAAGCTGAATGAGCCCCAGATACGATAGAACCCCCCAAAAAAATCACCAAGACAACAAAATCAAAGACAAGGAGAGAATCATAAAAACAGCTAGAGAAAAAGTATTACCTTTAATAGAAAGCCAATAAAATTAAGCTCTGATTTCTGAGCAGAATCCATGAAGGCAAGGCAACAATGGGGAGACATATACAAAACTCTGAAGAAAAAAAAAAAAAAAAAAAAAACCTGCCAGCCCGGAATCATATGCTCAGCAACTATGTCAATTAAATATAGCAGAAAAATCAGAAGATTTCAGGATTAACAGAAATTAACACATTTTGTAAAGACTAAACTAGCACTCCAAACCATACTAAAGAATGTTCTTTGGACTGAGAACAAACATTAGCAAACAAAAATCAGAGACTGACATATGTGGCAACACCACCCAGAACTCAGTCCAGAGCTGGGAGACTCTAGAGGAGAACAAAAGTACAACAATGATATTAGGGGATCTCTGAGATCAGTCTATGTATGATCAAGACAACTACAAAACAAAAGATGGGAAAAGTACAGTAACACAGATCAGGAGGTGAGGAAGTCAAGTAGGTCTCAGATTAAAGCAGACTGTCATAAAAAGAGAAAAAAACTTAATGGAATACTGTTATTGTTGTTGTTAAATGCTGTCAAGCTAATTCCGACCCAGAATGGCCCTGTATAGAGTTTTGAAGGAACAGTTGTTGAGCTTGAACTGATGAGCTTGTGATTCAAACCAACTTTGCAGTCTATCACATTAGCTCACAACACCACACCAGGACTCCCTAATAAAATATTTGTTGTTGTTAAGTGCAGTCGAGTTGGTTCCAACCTATAGCGACCCTGCATAGGGTTTCTGAGGAGTGCTGATGAGCTTGAACTGCGGACCTTGCAGTTCAAATGGCTTTGAAGTCTGGTGCATTAACCCACAGTGCCACATCATAACCTAAAAGAAACTAACATCTCCAACAACAATTCAAGCAAAGGAAAGTCCAAAATATTATGGAAACATTAGTACTATGAAGAAATTAACAAGAAAAATAACACACAAAAATGAACTCAACAGAGGAAAGCATACAGAACACAGAAAATAGCAGCAGCACACACAAAAACAACAGTGTAATGACAGCAATTAATCCATACGTAACAAAGTGAAGAAGACTTAAGATATTTACTGATGAAGGTCAAAGATGATAGCCTTTGGTATGGATTGCATCTCAATGAAAAGAACACAAAGTCCTTACCAATGGACCAATAAACAACATTCTTATCAGCAGAGAAAAGATTGAAGTTGTCAAAGACTTCATTTTTCTTGGATCAACACTCATGGAAGCTGCGGCCAAGAAATCAAATGATGTATTATTGCATTAGGCAAATCTGCTGCACAAAACCTTTTAAAGTGTTGAAGAGTAAAGATGTCAGCTTGAGGACTAAGGTATACTTGACCCAAGCTATAGTATTTTTCAATAATCTCATATGGATATGAAAGTTGGACAGTGAATAAGGAAAATCATAGAAAAATGATGCATTTCAGTTAAGATGTTGGAGAAGAATACTAAAAGTGCCATGGGCTGCCAAAAGAAAAAACAGATCTGTGTTGGAAGCAGTACACCCAGAGTGCTCCTTGGAGCACAGGATGGCCAGATTTTGTCTTTCATACTTCTGACATATTATCAGGAGGGACCAGTCACTGGAGAGGAATATCATGTTTGGTAAGGTGAAGGATCAGAGAAAAAGAGGAAGACCCCCAACGAGATGGATTGGCAAAGTGGCAGCATCAATGGACTAAAGTGTGGCAACAATTGTGAGGCTGGTCCAGGACCGGGCAGTGTTTCATTCTGTTGGGCATAGGGTTGTTATGTGTCAGTAGTCGATTGCACCTAGCAACAACAACAATTGCAATAAAAAACGAGCAGGAGTGGGAATATTAATCTCAGATAAAAGAAACTTTAAAGCAAAAACCACCATAAGCCAAAAGAAGGGCATTATCTCATGGTTAAAGGGTCAATTTATCCAAAGGACATAACCATAATAAATATCTATGCTCCCAGTGAAAGAGCTCCAAAATATATAAAGCAAACCCTAATAAAATTGAAGAAAGAAATACACAAGTCTTCAATAATAGTGGGAGATTTTAATATACCATTTTTGAAAAAGGACAGAACAACCAGAAAGAAATTCAACAAAAACACAGAGAAACTAAACAACACAACCAACTAACTTGACCTCATTGATTTGTACAGACTATACAAACCAACAACCAGACAATACACATTCTTTTACAGTGCACATTAAACATTCTTCAGTATAGATCATGTATTAGGACACAAGGAAAGTCTTAATAAATTTAAAAACATCAAAATACTATGAAGCATCTTCTGAGATCTCAAAGCTATAAAATTAGAAATCACCACTAAGGGAATAAAATCAAATAGATGGAAGCTTAACAATACCCTGCTTAAAAGCTACTGGGATATAAGGGGGGGGAGGGGAAAAGCACTGAAACAAATGAAAACAAAAACACAATATGCCAAAATCTTTGGGACACAGCAAATGCGGTGCTGAGAGGACAATTTATTGCAAAAAAAATGCACGCATCCACAAAGAAGAAAGAACCAAAAACAACACATTAACACAATATTTCCAACAACTAGAAAACAATAGCAAGGTAAACCTACCAGAAGAAAAGAAATAACAAAGAATAGTGCAGAAATAGATGATAAAACAGAAAACTATAGAAAAATCAACAAGACAAGAAGTTGGTTCAATGAAAAGATTAATAAAATTGAAAAACCATTGGAAAATCTAACAGAAGTAAAGAGAGAGAAGACAAAAATAGCACACAAAAGCAACCACATGGGTGACGTTACAACGGAACCATTGGAACTAAAGAGAATAATAACAGAGTACTATGAATATCTTTACTCCACCAAATTTGATCATGTAGAGGAAATGGATACATTTTTAGAAAAACATGACCTATTTAAACTTACACAGAGTGAAGTAGAAAACTTGAACAGACTTATAACAAAATAAGAAATTGATCAGGAGATCATAAAACTCCCAACCAAAAAAACGTCCAAAACCGCATGGCTTTAATGGTGAATTTTATCAAACATTCAAAGAGGAGCTCACACAAATATATTCAAAATATTCCAGAATACAGAAAGAATGGAAAACTTCCTAATACATTTTACAAAACAAGTGTAATGCTTATACCAAAACCAGGGAGGGAAATCACTGAAACAGAAAATCTAGACTAATATCCCTCATGAACATAGATGCAAAAATTCTCAACAAGAAGAGGCAGGGCTTGATGTCAGATAGGATCGAGGTGCAGTGAAGATCTCCATCAGTAATACCACATAATACCGGGTGGATCCAGTTCAGGGCAGAGCTCCAGAACTCTGAACCACATATCTAGAAACATTTAAAAAGTTTGAAGGCTTATAGCTAGTGGAAATTGTAGTGGAAGTAAGAAATCTCATACTTTAGAATCTGCCAGGCTGAGCGTCCTGGAGCTGATAAATTGAGTGAGACCAAACGACAAGACCAAGTGGGAAAGAAAACAGATCCACCACTGAGTAATGCTGAGGGAACCTCAGAGTTAAGGTGGACAGTATACTTGGTTGGTTTTGCATTGTTCTGAATTTTTTTTTTTTTTTT
>NW_006408639.1:1290099-1292278 GCF_000296735.1 Chrysochloris asiatica | reverse complement strand
TTGTTATGTCCCTGTACATAGATCAGGAGTCCACACTTTGGACCAACCAGCCCTTCCTCTTCTCTCTCTCTTCTCAAGGTCAACTGGAGTCTATGTAATGTGGTTAAACTCAGCCCATGTCTTCATTGTTGCCTTTCCCCCTATTCCACTCACCAGTAGACCAACATAGTTGCCAGCAAGCTTATATGTCTGTTCATGTATTCCTTTTGAGTTTCATTCTTGGAGGGAAGTTTGTTCTGAAGGGACTTGATTGTTTGCCTTGATGGCTCCCAAGGGAAAACTTGCTTTTTGTTGTTAATCAGCTAATCAGACTGCCATTTTTGTTTTGGATTTTTCCTGCTGACTTTCCTTTCAAGAAGTATCTTATGTTGCTTTAGCTGTTCCAGGCTGGTTTACTTGTCCTTTCAAATGGAAATGTCCCTACTCAGAAGGTTCTAAATGGGGCTCAGGATTCCATTTAAGATCCTACACACTGCAAACCTTCCACAAGAAATCTATTTCCCTGGGCAAGTTCTAGAACTCCTTTTAGGTATTCCAATCATTTATAGGCTGAAAACAGGCTTACAAGTTCTCTGTAATCATGTTTGCCGATATACTTTCTATCCTACCTAAGTGCATATTTTGCAATAGTAGGCAAGGGAAACTAATATTCATAAGACAGTCAAGCATCTTAGCATTATTTCCGTTCTTCAGACTATGTCTTGATCCCTGTATCACAGAGACCTGTTGTTCCAGTGTTGAGTATACATCGTTACTTACCTCTGTTCCATTTAGCCCATGCAAACAAACCTGCCTCAGTGTTCCCCTCTCTACCTTGTTCTTCCATCCCCCTCCCCCTTCTTGTGTATTACCTTCCCCAACACCTGAACTATGATGTTTCTGTCCCTTACCCTGTGCTCTACCATCCCATCAATCCACCCACACCCCAGGCCCCTCCCCCCACCCCGATAACCAACAAAGAATTTGTTTGTTTTTTCCTTTTAGTATGGGTATCTTTGATTAAGCTTTACAATAATGGTCTTATGCAATATTTCTCCTATAGTGACTGACTAATTTCACTCAGCATAATGTCCTCAAGGTTCATCCATGCTATATGGTAGCTTGCAGCTTTCTTATTATTCAAGATAGCATAATATTCCATTGTGTGTATGTACCAAAGTTTATTTATCCATTCTCCCATTGATGGGCACTTAGTCTGTTTTCATCTTTTAGCTACTGTGAATAGTGCTGCTATAAACTTTGGTGTTCATGCATCTACTCGTGTTCTGGCTCGTAATTCTTGTGGATATATACCAAGTTGAGGAATTGCTGGATCATAAGGTATTTCTATTTCCAACTTTTTGAGGAAGTGCCATACTGTTTTCCAGAGTGGTTGGACCAGTTTGCCCTTCCACCAGCAATGTAGGAGGGTTCCAGTCTCTTCACATCCTTGCCACCATTTATTGTCCTATGCTTTTTTGAATTTAGCTCTTATTACCTGTGTGGGATGATATCTCATTGCTGTTTTGATCTGCATCTCTCTAATGGCTAAGGATCATGAACTTTTCTTCATATGTTTGTTGACTGCCCAAATATCTTCCTTGGTGAAGTGTGTGTTCATAGTAGAGGTGTTGTCGTGTCCTGGAGATTTTAGAAGTCAGTACCTTGTCTGCTATATCATTGCAGATTTTTTTCCCATTCTGTGGGCTCCCTTTTTACTTTATTGGTGAAATCTTTTGATGCACATTTTTAGAATGTCCCAATCATCTATGTTGCCTTCTTTTGTTTGTGTAATTTTCACAAAGTTTAGTAGTCTGTGTGCCCTATATTAGAGCACTTAAATTTGTCCCTATTTTTTCATTGATGACCTTTATAATTCTGAGATTCACATTTAGGTCTTTAATCCATGCTGAATTGGTTTTTGTATATGGAGTGAAGTAGAGGTCTTGTTTCAACCTCTTGCATATCGATTTTCAGTTCTGCCAGCACCATTTGTTGAACAGATGATGTTATTTGTGTCTTCTCCCTCTTTTCTTTTGTTAGGTTTGCCAATGGTTTGTCGATTTTATGAATTCTTTTAAAGAACCAGCTTCTTGTTCTATTGATTGTTCTGTGTTCTATCTCATTTATATCTGCTCTAATCTTTATTATTTCCTTTCTTCTGCTGACTGTAGGTTTACTTTGCTGGTCTGTTTCTAGT
>NW_006408639.1:1273648-1289759 GCF_000296735.1 Chrysochloris asiatica | reverse complement strand
TCCATGTGCACTGGAAAAGAATGTGTATTGTGCTGTTGTTGGGTTGTATGCTCTGTACACATCTATGAAGTCCAGTTAGCTGATTGCGTTGTTTAGTTCCTCTGTGTTTTCATCAAGTTTCTTTCTGGTTATTGTATCCTTTTTTGAAAATGGTGTATTAAAATTGCCCACTATTATTGTAGATTTGTCTCTTTCTTTCTTGAGCTCTATTAGAGTGTGCTTTATATATTTTGGAACTTTTTAATTGGGAGTATAGATATTTATTATGGTTGCATCATCTTATTTGACTGACCCTTAATTGTGAGATAATGTCCATCTTTATCTACTATGCTGGGTTTTGCCTTAAAGTTTATCAGAGATTAGTATTGCCACTCCTGCTAGTTTTTTAAGTAGCTTGGTATATTTTTTTTCTATTCTTTAACCTTTAATCTGTTTTTGTCTTTGTGTGTAAGGTGTGTCTCTTATAGACAGCATATTGAAGGATCTTCTTTTCTTATCCATTCTGCCACTCTCTGTCTTTTAACTGGTGCATTTAATCCATTGACATTCAATGTTATTATCTATAGATGTGAAATAATTGCTGTCATTATGTTTGTTTTTTTGTAGTGCTGCTGGTTTCTTTATTCTGGATGCCTTCCTGTGCTGAATTGATGTTTTATGTGTTCTTTTGTGTCAGTTTCTTCTTAGTTTTAATGTTTCCATGTTCTTCTTGCATTTTCATTTTCTTGGTATGTTGTAAAGTACTAATTTTCTTTAAGGTTACCTTGTATTCTACTAACTTTTCCCTCCATTTAAAATAGTCTATTTTATCCTGCAATCTACCTGACTTCTTCACCACCTGGATCTCTGTTCACATGTTTTTACCTTCTTTCACATTATAATTGTTTGGATCATAGACTGACCTCCCGGAACTTCTGAATTCACTCTTACAGCTTTGTTCTGTTATGGACTCTTTTCTTTGTCAATTGTGTTACAGGTGCTGCTGCCACATACGCCAGTCTCTGGTTGTTGTCTGTTCTTACTGGGTGTCAGTCCAAAGAATTCCCTTTATGATGTTTTGAAGCACGGGGTTGGCTTTGGCAAAATCCCTTAGCTTCTGTTTATCCTGGAATGTTTTGATTACACCATCTTATATGAGTGACATCTTTGCTGGGTAGAGGATTCTTGGTTGGCAGTTTTTTTCTCTTTCAGGATTTTATATATATATCCCCATTGCTTATTGTCTGCATGGTTTCTGCTGAAAGATCAGAGCTTAATCTGATTTCCTTGCCTCTGTATGTAGCACTTCTCTTTTCCCTAGCTGATTTCAAGATTCACTCCTTGTCCTTGGTTTTGGAGAACTGGATTATGATGTGGGTTGGTGATTTTCTTTTTGGGTCTATCCTTCCTGGGGTTCACTGAGCTTGAATGCTTATCTTTTTGTTTTTCAGGATATAGGGAAAATTTCTTTCAGCAGATGTTCAACTATCTCCTCTAAGGATTTGTGTGATTCTTCCTGTTCCAGAATGCCAATCATTCTAAAGTTATCTCTCTTCATGTTGACCAACATGGATCTTAGACTTTCTTCAGAATGTTTTTATCCTTTTTTTCTGCTTGCTCTTCTGTCTTAGCAGTATTGTGATTGTAGCTTGATTATATGACCATAATTGCTGTCTCTTCTTGGGTAACATATGGAGAGAATGTGCCCCCGAAGGTAAAAAGTAGACCAAAAAACAAAACAGAAACAGCAAACAAACCAGATTGGATACTACAGTCTATAATCACAGAAAGGGGAAGAAAAAAAAATTGTACCAAAATATGCATATGACTTTAATGCCCATCTCTCTGCTTTTTGCCTTCAAAGCTGCCTGAGAAATTTCAATATGTTACTGTTGGTCCTTATGATGTAATTTGGGATTTCATTTTCATCCTGTTTCCTTTTTAATCTGTCTTCATCCAACTCCATAACTCCTGTTCAGGTCTTTTTCCTAGTGATTAACGGATCAGGGCTGGCTGTAGCCATTTTGGGTGACTGTTTGGTTTTAAGCAGCACCTTTCCCCTTAGATTCTGCTGAGCAGATATGTGCAAATGTGTATTAGAACTTTCAGGGGGAGTGTCCACTCACCCAGGCACCTCCTCTAGTCAACAGAGTGGAGGTGTGCAAACAGTGAGAGATAATGAACAGAGAAAAAAAAAAAGAATGTCCACACCTTTATCTCTGAGGATCAATCAGCGGCTGCAGTGACAGTGCACCTCAGATTCTTCCCCCACTCCATCACTCCTAAGATGGCCACTCTAGGAGCCACTTACACTGGCAGATCAGAAAACACCAGATGTCTTGCTTCTGTTACAAATTCCACTGGCTGTAAGCCTTCAAAATTTCCAAATATTCCTTTATGTGCAGTTCAGAGTTCTGGAACCATCCCCTGAACTTGCTTCATCCAGTATTCTGTGTTATTGTTGGCAGAGGTCTGCCCTGCACTTCTTCCTAATCCACCATTGAGCCCCGCCTCCCAGACAAGATTGATTTTGAATTAGAGTTTTGCCTCTAGGTAGTTATGTAATATAAAGGTATAAAACTAGGTACCTGTGAAAGTTGAAACCTAGGTGAAGTAGAAACTTGTCGGAGAAGAACTCATATCTTTTTCACTTAAATGAGCAATAGAAAAGTAGTTGAAAATGCATGTCAAATGGGTGAAACTTTGGTAATCCAGTAAAACAACGCAGTTCCAATGAGTTCTTTCTTTCACAGATTTCACTGTAATAGTAACATCTCACAGAGTTCTTGGAAAATTAAATAAAATGTTCCATGTGAAGTATTTGGCATGTATTAATCATACAGTGTTAGCTATTATTAGTAACCATATCTAGTATTGACTGAGCATAAAACATGCGGCTAGTACTATTCTAAGCAGATTTCTTATATTAACAGAGTTAATTAGTAGTAGCATTAAATGAGATTCTATTAAGTTCAGCATATAAAAAAGGCATATTAAATAAACAAATCAACTCAACAAATACTTCTGAATACCTATCCTTTGCCCAACAGTGTTTGAGTTCCTTGTCACACAGTAATGAAGAAGACTAAATCTCTCCTTGGTAAAGAGACTGCATTCTGATAGTAGGAACAAACTACAGAAAAGTCTGGCTTCACATAGTGATGAATAAAAGGGAGAAAAACAAGGCAGGCTCTCAGATGAGCAGTTGGACAACATGATGCCAGTTGTCGTGGAATCTATCCCGATTCATGGAGAACCCATGTGTGATAGTTTTGACAAAATGTTTGCAAATTCTTTGACATTCTTCCTCTAGAAGGGAAATTTGATTCTGTTTCCCTTGAATATTGGACATCCTTAGTGACTTGCTTCCAACAAACAGAAGTTGGCTGACAGGAATACAGCAGAAGTGACACTGCATGACTAATTTAGTAATTTTAAAAGCTAGGTCACAAATCGTGATTTGGCTTCCACCTGGACAGCTGTCTGTCTGTCTGTCTGTCTTTCTCTCTCACACACATACATAAATGATTTGGAGCTCTGAAGTTTGGCTAAGCCTGAAGCAGCTACAGAGCACATAGAGAGAAGCCAAAAAGGCCCAGCTGTTGAGTCCTTCAGGTCCAGGTGTCAGACCTGTGCAGAAGTGAATCTTCACATGAGTCCCAGCCCCAGCCTTTTAACCACCTCAGACTAAGTCATCTGAGGCAGAAATGAGCTGTCCCCACCAAGCCCTGCTCACATTGCTTATTTTAAAATAAAAGAAATGCTATTTCAAATTTCCAAAAATGTAGGTACCTCCTTGCACAGCCACAATACCTGGAACAGAGTGTATTCTAAACAGGGTGTGGGTAGGGCTATTTGAAGAGCAGATACTGGAAAAGAGACCTAAGTTATGTAAGGTAATGAGCCATTCTGAGATCTGAAGGACAAAATCCCCTAGAACACGAAAGGCTCTAAGGTGAGAATGCACTAAGTATACGGAAGGGATAAGAAGAAGCCAAGGACCTTGTTGACACAGTGGTTAAGTGCTCAGCTGATAATTTAAAGGCTTGCAGTTGGAAATCACCAGAGTTCTTTGGGAAAATGACTGTGGCTATAAAGAAAACGACTGTGGCTATAAAGATACAGCCTGGGAAGCTCTATGGGTTTTTCAGTTCCACTTTGTCCTACAAAGTCACTATGAGTCAAAACGGACAAGACAGCACCTAATAACAACAATAAGCCCATAGAGTGGGAGTGGATCTGTTGTTGTTAAGTACTTTTGAGTTGGTTCCCACTCATGGTAACCCTGTATAGGGTTTCCGAGGAGAGGTTGGTTGAGTTTGAACTGCCAACTATGTGGTTCAAACAGACCTTGAGGTACAGTTCTTATTCTAAGGTGCCACATCAAGACTCCAGGGAATGGAGTAAAATCAATTGAAAGTGAAGCAGGGAATAGTCAACTAATGGATAGGCATACAATTGGCAGAGTTGAGATTTTGTTGTTCATGGGCTTGGAAACATTAGGAAGGTAGTTAGGAGTAAAAGTGATGTGATTTAATTTATGTTTCAAAAAGTCCTCTCTGGCTCTTATATGAAGGATGTACTAGAGCAGGGATAAGAGTCAAAGAGTGATTTCATTTAGGAAATGAGGGCAATAATTAGGAAGGAAATGACGATGACTTGCCCTAAGGCCTTATCTAAGCAGTTGGGTGAGATATGCTCAAATTGAGGGTAGATTTTGAAATTCAGGTCAACAGACTTACAGATGAATTGAATAAAAGAAGAGAGAGAAAGTGGAAATGGAATTGTCTGGACTCCTGGGCTTTGAATACACAAAGTGCCTTGGGGCAACCACCAGCATGGGCAATCCCATGGACTCAAGCACAGGCCCTAGCCCATTTTAACAATATTTCCCAGGTGACTTTACTGCAAACCAAAGTTTGAAAAGTATTGTTTATACAAGTATAAATATCAGGTAAGAAGCCAGTATCTGAGGGTCTGTGGACTGGGCATTAAAAAAAAAAAAAAGACTTATACAAATTCTTTAGATGGATAACACAAGTCTACAGAATTACAGAATTACTACTGATACTTAATAATATAAATACCAGTTTCTATTAGTAGAAGTATTTGCCATAGTTCCCTCTGGAGATTAACTGTCACTTTATTTTTGAAAAAGCTTGGCTTTCCTTAAGAAGTATACACTATGTCTTGAATTACATTTTCTGTTTGTGGCTCTTTCTAACAGAAGAACACAACATCATTTCTTTGAGATTCCTGATAACTGTGTTGAATTTCCACAGTTAGAAAATATACTCTATTATCACTGAAAATTAATAGGCTGTCAGTAAAATATCCTATTATTCTTCCTGATTTGGGTTCCCAACCTATAGCTAATAGCCTTTTTGTTTTTCCAACAGGAATTGAAAACTTTTCATTTCACAAGTATGGCAAACTCAGCTGTTTTCCTTAAATTGCAAGCCCATGCTGTTAATAATAAGTTTTCACAAATTTTTATTTTCATGAATTACCACATGCATGGTATTTTAAGGCCTTTAACAAAAAATTTAACAAGCACCATATTAAATAAAATGACAAAAATCTCTAAACAACACAAAGTGCTTCAGTAAAGATTTTGGAGAAAAGTCATTTCTTCAGGTTCCTGAAGTCTGTAGATAAGAGCATTTTTAAAAGTTTTATGCAGAGCTCAAGATTTCTAAAAATGTAAATCTCACATGGGTAAATTCATCCAGAAGACAAAATTAGAAAGATCTTTCAGCTACCTTTTTTTTCCCCCTAGCAAGTTACAAGCAAGTTGAACGTGTTGAATATAATGCATTCTTAGATAAAATTTAAGACCTCTAAGGTTATAGAAAATAGATACTATAAAACAAAACCCAAAATGTGTATAATTTCTTCTAGGATACAATTGTACCAAGCCATTCCTGATGGCAAAAATCCAATTATAGAAGTAAGCATGTTTTCTGTTATTTCTTCTTCAAGTCAAAGCAAACTGTAAAATGAGGTGAGCAGGAAGCAACTACCTTCATAAGTATGTGGACTTACATTTGGTATCAATTTTTTGTTAGTGAGAGAATGAAAATGGATAAAAGCATCCAGTGCATTGCAAGTGTCTTCTTTATAGATTTTTGCTTTTTTTTTTTTTTTTTTCAAGAAATGGGCCAGAGGAAGAAAATGGCTTTTTTTAAAAATAATACTCAGATGTTCTCTAAGACAGTGTGGTGTAATGGCTAGGAGTCAAAGCTCTTGAGGGAAATAGGCCGAAGCTAACCCCTAAATACAGGGAGCTTTAAGCCCTGGAACAATGCATGTAAGGGTTCTGAGCCTCAGTTCTATTATTTTATAAACTAAGGATAGTTTATAAAACTATCTGGTCTCTGATTATGAATTAGGATTAAATAAAGTGGCGCATTTCACAATCTATCAAATGGTGGTGGTTCTGACTCATAGCAATTCCATGTAGTATTTCCGAGGCTGTAAATCTTTATGGGAGCAGAAAGCTTCATCTTTCTCCCACAGAGCAGCTTTTTAGATTCAAACTGCTGACGATGAGATTTAGTAGCCAAATTTACAATCCCCTTTGCTATCACAGAGCTTCTGCTCAATAAACATGAGTGTAAATACAAAATTATTCCTGTAAAGTTAAAGAATCTTTTGTTAAACAAAAATATTAAAATGTGAAGCTATTGTTTCTTAACAAATCCTCCATATAGGCCTATATACTTTTGAAGGTGGTGTTTCCAGTTCTCTAACCCTTAAGAATTCTGCACTCTTCCATTTATACCACGTCCAAACAGCAGTTCTGGCATCCTTGAGAGACTCATTCTTGTTACTTTAAAATGTTCTTTGAGTTTAGAAAACAAATAGAAGTCTAGAGGAGCAAGATTATGGCTCTAAGGTGGATGAGATTAGACTTCCCTATGAAATTTTCATAAGACAATACTTGATATCTTCAGAGAATGAACAGGTGCATTATTGTGATGGAAAGAATTTCCTGAGCACAACTTTCCTGACCTTTTGCTCACCAGTGCAGTTTTTAATTTTCTTAAAACTTCATCATAAACCCCAGAAAAGTATCAAGAAGATGCCATTGGAGTGCCAAAAAGCATCATCATAACCTTCAGAGCTGACTTCTTTCTCTTCCTTGGAAGACACTGTTGCTATGAGTTGGAACCAAATGAATGGTGAGTCACAACAACAACAACAACAGAAGTCTCCTTTAGATAAGTCCTTTCAAGTCAGTTCTGACTTATAGTGACCCAGAATAGGGTTTCCTAGGAGCAGCTGGTGAATTTGAACTGCCGACTTGTGATTCAAAACCGACTTTGCAGTCCAGCACATTAACTCACAGCGCCACACCAGGAGTCAGACTAAGGCATGTGTATTACTCAGAGAACTTGTCAGCAGTCATCCACTGATCGCAGAGATACGTTTAAGCATGTTTTGTTTAGAATAAACATATACATGCATAAATGGGAACCGTAGTAACAATACTTTAGGACTTACTGTGTGTTAGATATTTTGGTCAGTTTGGACATGACTAAACATTTATTCTTCCAAGCAGGTCGAATTTGATTTTGCCTAAAGCAGTCTGCTTTGCACTGCTTAGGGGCTGCCTCATTTAAAGCCAAGACAATTACAATGGCTCCAGGAACACAATTAGGGAGACACCTTCCTGGGTGCTACAGTAGAGAAGAGTGGGGGTGATGACAGAAAGGATGGCTTTGCAGTTCTCCCACATCTAGTTATGGAGAAAAATCACACTATAGTGAGCTGGAGAGTCTGAACTATGCTGAGAAATTCTACTTTCTCCTTAACTTTTCTGTCTTATCATTCTAATGAACCTAGTTTGTCTAATCAGCAGAATATTTATAATTCTAAAGCAGTTTTTTTTTTTTTTTTTTTTGGTATTGTTGCTGCTGAAAATAGGCTTCCTCTAGGATGTGAGAACAATAAAACATTTATCTTATTAAAAACACAGAGATAAGACTGCTTCCTGTTTTCACTCTTTCTTCCTCAGTGTGGTATCTGTGATGTGTTTACCATCCCATTGTTGTTTATGCCCAGGTCTAAGCTCTAATGCCCTTGTTGTTGTTGTTGTTGTTGTTGTTAAGTGCCGTCAAGTCAATTCCAAACTCATAGCGACCCCATACAGATTTTCCGATACAGGAGCAGCCGGTGAGCTTTGAACCGCCGACCTTGCAGTTCAAATGGTTTTGCAGTCTGGCAGTAACCCACAGCGCCACACCAGGACTCCCCAATACCCTTAACTTCCAGCTATGCCTCACTGATAACAATCAATAACCACATTGTTGTTGTTGTTGTTAAGTGCCGTCAAGTCGGTTCCAACCCATAGCGACCCTGTACAGGATTTCCGAGGAGCAGCTGGTGACCTTGATTCACTCACCTTGCAGTTCAAACGGCTTTGCAGTCTAGTGCACTAACCCACAGCACCACATCAGGACTCTAATAACCATATGTTTTTGTTGTTAAGTGCTGTCGAGTCAGTTCCGACCCATAGTGGCCCTGAACAAGGTTTCCGAGGCTGTATTTTACGGGAGCAGAAAGCCTCATCTTTCTCCTGTGGAGCAGCTGGTACTTTCGAACTACTGACCCTGCAGTTCACAGCCTGATTCATAACCACTACGCTACGAGAGCTCCTTAAGGACCACATAGCCACAAGAAAATCCCCCTCCCCAGGTTCCCTATGCCCCAATCTGGTAGCATCATGGTGGAAAGAAGATTAACAGAATGAACAAGTCTGGGTTCTAAGGTCAGTGTGCCACTTTCAGGCTATGTTGTCTCAGCAAAATCTTTAACCTCTCTTAAGTTTCAGTTTTGCATCTGTTGTTGTTGTTGTTAGGTGCCATCGGTTGGTTTCAATTCACAGAGTCCTTATGCACAACAGAATGAAACACTGCCGTGTACTGCGCCATCCTCACAATTACTGTTAACCTTGAGCCCATTGCTGCTGCCACTGTGCCAATCTATCACATTGGGGATCTTCCTCTTTTTAGTAGACCCTCCACTTTACCTAACATGATATCCTTTTCCAGGGATTGCTCACTCCTAATATGTCTGAAGTATGAGAAACAAAGCCTAGCCATCCTGGCTTCTAAGGAGCATTCTGACTGTACTTCTGTCAACACAGATGTGTTTCTTCTTCTATTAAATCCATGGTGGTTTTAATATTCTTTTCCAACTCCATAACTCAAATGCATCTGTTCTTCTACAGTCGTCCTTATTCCATCTGTAGCATGGGAATGGGAACTCTTGCAGAATTCCTGGTATGGAAAGGCTTAGTGATTATTTATTCATCTTAAACCAGTGATTCCAGAACCTCTACACTGAATCAGGAACATGTATTTTTAAAGTTAATCAGAACTTTCCTGTTTGTTTTCCCGCAATATTGATTTCAGAAGACTACCCTGTGAGCTCAAGTGTCTCTCTTAGAGTACTGGTAAGGGGTTTGAGGTTGCCTTCGGCTTTTACAAAGTAGCTTTAGGGTGATTTTCATAATGCAATTGTACTATTCAGCTCTCAGGGTTTCTGGATTCATCTAAAAGGATGGGAAACACTGAGGGAGAGCAAAAATACAGACTTGGGCCCCCCAAAAGTGGTGTTATTAGAAAACATTTCCTCGTGTATAAGACAAGGAATTTTTGAAGAGTATAGAATAGTGCCATCCAAAAGAACTACAAGCCATTCATATAGTTGCAAATTTTCTATAAGTTACATTTAAAAAAATGTAAAGAAACAAATCAAATACATTTAATAATATAGTTTAATTAACCAAATGTATCTGAAATATTATTTCACCATGTAATCAATATAAGCATTACAATAATTTTTGTACTAGATCTTCAAAATCTGATTATTTTTCATTTACAGCACATTTCAATTCAGCATATCCACATTTCAAATGTTCAATACCCTAATATAGCATGTGGCTTCCTTACTGGATAACACTCGTTATAGAGAATCTAGCTTGCAGTCTGTTGAAAAGGATAATTTTAAATCCATAAACCATTTAGCAAGACCAATGGATGTATCACTTTCAAAAGTTTGCCTCTAGTTAGAAATTGGCTTGAGAAGAAATACATAGCACTGATGAACTAATAGCAAGGATCAACTATCTAGTGAATGAGCCTTTTGATGTTTGATCAGTGCCCTCTGCTGTTCATGTGGTGGATTACTCTGTAGAGAAAGAAAAAATGAACTGGCTGAGATTTGAGCATCACCTTTCACGTAAAATAGCAATTTAGATGCATGTAGTCTATCTTACTTCTCCCCCGCTGCTGTATCAGAAATACCATGAGTAGATCGTTTTAGCAAACAAACATATTCTCTCACAGTTTACAAAACTAGAAGCACAAATTTAGAGTGACAGCTATCAGGGAAGTTTGTTGTCTCTAAAGGAAATGTCTTGTCTTTCCATCTTCTGTTTCCTGGTTCCTCAGATATCTCCATGTGTCTGGGTTTTTGTCTTACCCCATCTCTATCTCTCTGCTAATTTGTTTAATCACTCTCTCTTTCTTTCTATCTCAAAATATATTGATTCAGTTTATACCCTACCACTCATCTGACAGTTTGCCATACTGTGGTGGCTTGTGAGTTGCTGTGATTCTGAAAGCTATGCCACCAGTAATTTAAATACCAGCAGGGTCACCCATGGTGGACAGGTTTCAGATGAGCTTTCAGACAAAGATAGACTAGGAAGGAGTGATGAACTACTTCCGAACATTTAGTCACTGAAAACCTTATAAATAGCAGTGAAATACTATTAGATATAGTGCTGGAAAATGAGCCCCTCAACTTGGGAGGCACTCAAAATACGACTGGGGAAGAGCTGCCTCCTCAAAGTAGAGTTGACCGTGGTGATGTGAATGGAATAAACCCCTTGGGAATAAAGCCCATGGGACCTTCATTTGCTGATGGGGCACAACTCAAAATGAAGAGAAACAGCTGTAAACAACCACTGAAAATCAGAACACGAAATGTACAAAGTATGAATCTGGGAAAATTGGAAGTTTCCAAAAATGAAGTGGAATGCACAAACATTGATATCTTAAGCATTAGTGAGCTGAAATGGACTGGTATTGGCCATTTTGAATCTGACAACCACATGGTTTACTATGCCGAGAATGACAAATTGAAGAGAAATGGTGTTGCGTTCATCATCAAAAAGAACATAACCAGATAAGTTATGAGGTACAATTCTGTCTGTGATAGGATAATATCCATGCACCTATAGGGAAGGCCAGTTAATACCACAATTATTCAAATTTACGCACCAACCACTAAAGCCAGTGAAGATGAAATAGAAGAATTCTACCAACTCCTTCAATCTGAAATTGATCAAACATGCAATCAAGATGTATGGATCATTACTGGTGATTGGAATACAAAGGTTGGGAGCAAAGAAGAAGGATCAGTAGTTAGAAAATATGGCCTTGGTGATAGAAATGATGCTGGAGATTACATGTTAGAATCCTGCAAAATCAATGATTTGTTCATTTCAAATACCTTCTTTAGACAGTATAAGAGATGATTATACACATGGACTTCGCCACATGGACTACATAGAAATCAAATTGACTACATCTGCAGAAAGAGTCAATGGAAAAGCTCCATATCATCAGTGAAAACAAGGCCAGGGAAAAACTGTGGAACAGATCTTCAATTACTAATATGTAAATTCAAACTGAAGATGAAGAAAATGAAAATGAGTCCATGAGAGCCAAAATATGACCTTGAATATATCCCACCTGAATTTAGAGATCATTTGAAGAACAGATTTGATACATTAAGCACTAAAGACTGAAGACCAGATCTGTGGGATGACATCAAGAACATCATACATGAAGAAAGCAAACCGTCATTGAGAAGACAAGAAAGAAGAAAAAGGTCAAAATGGATGTCATAAGGGACACTGAAAATTGTTCTCCAGCGTAGAGATGCTAAAGCAAATGGAAGAAATGAGGAGGTACAAGAACTGAACAGAATATTTCAACGATCATCTCGAGAAGATAAAGCCAAATATTATAACAAAACATGCAAAGATCTGGAATCAGAAAACCAAAAAGGAATAACACGCTCAGCATTTCTCAAGCTGTGGGAACTGAAGAAAAAATTCAAGCCTCAACTTTCATTATTGAAAGATTCACTGGGCAAATTATTGAATGATGCAGAAAGCATCAAGAGAAGATGGAAGGCATACACAGAGTCACTGTATCAAAGGAAATGGTTAATGTTCAACCATTTCAAAGGTAGCATATGATCAACAGCCAATAACACTGAAGGAAGAAGTCCAATGTGCATTGAAGGAATTGGCAAAGAACAAGGCACCAGGAATTGATGGAACAAAAATTGAAATCTTTCAAGAAAGTGAGGTGGCACAGAAGGCACTCACATCTGCCAAGAAATTTGGAAGACAACTATCTGGCCTACTAATTGTAAGAGATCTATATTTGTGCTCATTCCAAAGAGAGGTGACTCAATGGAATGAGGAAATCATCAAACAATCTCTTTGATATCCCATGTGAGTAAAGTTTTACTAAAGGTAGTACATAAATGGCTCCAAACACACATTGACAGAGAGCTTCCAGAGGTTAAAGCCAGATTCAGAAGAGGCCATGGAATAAGGGATATTATTGCTGATGTCCGATAGTTTTTGGTTGAAAGCAGAAAATATCAGAAAGATGTTTACCTGTGCTTTATTAACTACACAAAGACTTTTGCTTGTCTCGATCATGAGAAGCTATGAACAATATTGCGAAGTATGAGTATTCCGGAATACTTAATTGTACTCATGAGGAATCTATACCTGGACCAAGAGGCAGCTGTTAACCAGAACATGGGAACACTGGATGGTTTAAAATAAAGAAAGGTGTACGACAGGGTTGTATTCTTTCACCATACTTATTCAAACCTGTATGCTGAGCAAATAATCCGAAATCTGGGTTATATGAAGAAAAACGTGGCATCAGGATTGGAGGAAGACTCATAACAACTTGTGATATGCAGATGATACAACCTTGATCGCTGAAAGTGAAGAGGACTTAAAACACTTACTGATGAAGATCAAAGAGCACAGCCTTCAGTTTGGATTACATCTCAATGTAAAGAAAACAAAAATCCTCACAACTGGACCAATAAACAACATTCTTATCAATGGAGAAAATACCAAAGTTGTCAAGGACTTCATTCTTCTTGGATCAACTATCAACACTCATGGAAGCAGCAGTCAAGAAATCAAACGATGTATCGCATTAGGCAAATCTGCTGCACAAGACCTTTTTAAAGTGTTGAACAGCAAAGATGTCAGCTTGAGGACTAAGGTGTGCTTGACCTAAGTCATGGTATTTTCAATAACCTCATATGCATGCGAAAGATGGACAGTGAATAAGGAAGACTGTAGAAGAACTGTTGCTTTTGTGTTACAATGTTGGAGGAGAATATTGAAAGTGCCATGGGCTGCCCATAGCACCAACAGATCTGTGTTGGAAGAAGTGCAGCCAGAGTGCTCCTTGGAGGCCAAGATGGCCAAACTTCGTCTCTCACACTTCAGACACATTGTCAGGAGGGACCAGTCACTGAAGAATGATATCATGTTTGGTAAGGTAAAGGGTGAGAGATACAGAGGAAGACCCACAGCAAGATAGAATGGCCAAGTGGCAGCATCAATGGACTCAAGCGTGACAACAGTAGTGAGGTTGGCCCAGGATCGGGCAGTGGTTTGTTCCGCTGTGCATAATGTCACTATGAGTTGGCACCAACTTGATGGCACATAACAACAACAACAACACATCGCTAAATGCAATATTGGCAGTTCAAACCCATTAGCCACTCCTCAAAATTGCTACATAAGGTTGATATGAGTCCAAACCAACTCAACGACACTTAAAAACAACAATTAACAATCCTGGTTTATTAATATAACAAAGACAACCCACTTCCATGTCAGAATATACTCACAGTCATGGAGTCTATGATTTACAGAACATATTTTGGGAGAACACATTTCAATCCATAATATAGTCAATGACCCTATCCCTGACTATACTACAAGATTCAGTGTCTAAGAGTGTTGATCCCTCTCATCTTGCTCAAATATTCTTTTAGTTGAGGCAGTGATGTACTCAAAGTTGGAGGAGAGCAACTGATTCTAAGCAAATCCTGATGAGCCCTCCTAACATCAGTGTGACAGTGAAAATTTTGCTCATGAAACGGGTGTTTCAGTGGAAGATATTTCACCTGCCATGTGGGAGACTTGGGATTCTCTTCTGGACAATACACCACAAGATCAGACATCAGTCATCAGGCGAGGCTTTTTATTGCTATGATGCTGAATAAACTTCAGCAGAACTTCCAAACTAAGACAGAGGAGGAAGAAAGGCCTGGGAACATATCCTAAAAATCAGCAAGTGAAAGTTCTATGGATCTGCAACTCATCACGGATGAGATAGTGCCAGGTAGTGTTATGTCCCTATTACTATGACTCAGGGGCTGGCTCCATGGCAGCTAACAACAAGAAACAGAAGCTTTTAGAAAGATGCCCAGACATTTTATGCACTCACTGTCTCTGGAAGCTGTGAAGGCTCAGGCTGCTGTTAATTTAATTTGAGACTTCAAAATTCATGTTCCAAATGATGGTGATCATGCTGCAGCCTCTCCAGTGAGATGTTCTGATTCTCCTGAGGGCGGGAAAGAAAACACAGAGGAAAACTGACTACAGCTGCAAGAAAATTGTTGGTAGTGTTTCTAGGTGCCTTCAAGTCCTTACTAAGTCATAGAGACCCTACGCACAATAGAATGAAAAACTATTCAGTCCTGTTCCATCCTCATAATTGTTATATTTCAACCCATCATGGCTGCCACTGTGCCAATACATCGAACTGATGGTCTTCCTCTTTTTTACTGACCTACCACTTTAGCATAGTGGTTACAAATCGGGCTGCGAACCTTAAGGTCAGCGGTTCAAAACTACCAGCCGCTCCACGTAGAAAGATGAGGCTTTCTACTCCCGTAAAGATTTACACCCTCGGAAACCCTGTACAGGGTCGCTATGGGTCGGAACCGACTCGACGGCACTTAACAACAACAACCACTTTACCAAGCATAGTATCTTTTTCCAGCGAACGATCCCTCCTAAGAACATGTTCGAAGAATGAGAGACTAAGTTTCACGATCCTCACCTCTAACATGCATTCTAGCTGTACTTCCTCCAACACAGATGTGTTTATACTTCTGGAAGTACTTTCAATGTTCTTCTCCAACATCGTAATTCAAATGCATCAATTTTTCTACAGTCTTCCTTACTCTGTGTTCAACTTTCACATGCATATGAGGCTATTTGAAAATAATGTCTTGGGTCAGGTGCACCTTCATCATCAAAATGACATCTTTGCTCATTGACATTTTAAGGAGTTTTTTTTTTTTGGTGTGGAATTGCCTTGTATAATCCGTCATCTGATTTCTTGACTGCTGCTTCCATGAAAGTGTTGATTGTGGATCCAATTAAACGGATGTCTGTTGACAACTTCAATATTTTCTCCATTCATCATGATATTATTTGTTTGTCCAATTGCAAAGATTTTTGTTTTCTTTATATTGAGATGCAATCCATACTGAAAGCTGTATTATTTGATCTTCATCACTACTGTAAATTCTCTTTGCTCCATCCAATTCTGACGCCATGCTCTTCTTTATATACTACATCTTCTCAGATTATTTGTTAAGCATACATATTGAGTAAGTATGCTGAAAGAATACAAGCCAGGCACTCATCTTTCTTGGTTTTAAACCATTCAGTGCCCCCTTGTTCTGTTCCAACAAATGCCTCTTGGTCTATGTACAGGTTTCTCATGAACACAATAAAGTGCTATGTAATACCTATACTTCAAAATGTTATTGAGAATTTGTTGTTGTTTTTGTTAGGTGCCATCATGTTGGCACCGACTCTTAGCGACCTTATGCACAGCAGAATGAAACAATGTCCGATCCTGGGCCAACTTCACTACTGTTGCCACACTTGAGTCCATCGATGCTGCCACCTGGCCAATCCATCTCGTTAGGGGTCTTCCTCTTTTTCTCTGATCCTCCATCTTACCAAACAATATATCCTTCTCCA
>NW_006408639.1:1262550-1272648 GCF_000296735.1 Chrysochloris asiatica | reverse complement strand
GAATCCGTCTTGAACCTCTGGAAGTTCTCTGTCAATGTATGATAGTAGCTGTTTCTGTATTACCTTTAGCAAAACTTTACTTGCTTGAGATATCAAAGAGATTGTCCGATGATTTCTGCATTCCGCTGGATCACCTCTCTTTGGAATGGGCACAAATATGGATCTCTTCCAATCAGTCCTAGTATTATCTTGCCTTAGAATGGGCAAAGATATGGCTTTCTTTGATTCAGTTGGCCAGGTAGCTGTCTTCCAAATACCCTGGCATAGATGAGTGAATGCCTCTAGCACTGTATGAGTTTGCTAAAATATTTCAATTTGTATTCCACAAATTCCTGATGCCTTGGGTGGTTTTTTTTTTTTTTGTTTTTTTGTTTGTTTTACCAATACCTCCAACTTCTTTCTTCAGTATCATTGGTTCTTGATCATACACTACCTCTTGAAATGATTGTGCATAAATCAATTCCATTTTGGTACAGTGACACTGAGTATTCCTTTCATCTTCTTTTGATAACTTCCTGTATTTGTCCACAGAATCCTTCAGTATTGCAACTGGAAGCTTAAATTTTTCCTCAGTTCCTTCAGCTTGAGAAATGCTGAGGGTGTTCTTCCCTTTTGGTTTTCTAACTCTAGGTTTTTGCATATTTCATTAAAAGACTTGACTTTGTCTGAAATTTTGTAATCATCTTTTACTTGTTCATTTATTCTACTTTCCTTAGCTTGTCTAAACTCCAGAGCAAGTTTCAGAGGACCTGCTGACATCCACTTTGATCTTTTCTTTCTTTCCTATTTAATAATTCTTTGCGATCTTCAGGGATGACTTTCTTGATGTCATCCCATAACCCTTCTGGTTTTCAGTCATTAGTGTCTAATGCTTCAAATCTGTTCTTGAGATAGTTTCTAAATTCAGGTAGGATATTATCAATATCATAATTTGGCTCTCTTGGACTTACTTTAATTTTCTTCATCTTCAACCTGGACTTACATATGAGCAATAGAAACAATATTCCACATTCAATTCCTACCTTATTTTGGCTGGTAATATTAAGCTTTGACCACAGGTGTCTCTTCCCACAGATGGAGTTTATTTGATTCCTGTGTATTCCATCTGGTGAAGCTCAGGTGTACGGTCACTGTTTATGTTGTTGCAAAAACATATTTGCAATGAATAAGTTGCAAAATTCTATTATGAGATCCCCAGCACTGTTTCTATCACCAAGGCCATATTTTCCAGCTACTGATCCTGCCTCTCGTTTGTCCAACTTTGGCATTCCAACAACCAGTAATTACCAATGCATCTTGATTGTGAACTCGATCAATTTCAGACTGAATAAGTTGGTGAGGAGTGGGGCATTGTGTGCCACAAAGACGGCTCTGTCTCACAGTGACCCTGTGTAGGGTATCTGAGGGTATAAATCTTTACAAGATCAGAAAGTCTCATTTTCCTCCTGAAGAATGATTGGTAGATTTGAAGTACTGGCCTTGCAGTTAGCAGCCTAACTAGTAATCCACTACATTACCTTTGTAAAGAAGTTGGTAGAACTCTTCAATTTAATCATCACTAGCTTTAGTGGTTGGTGAATTAATCTGAAGAACAGAGACATTAACTGTGCTTACTTGTAATCATATGGCTATTATTCTATTACAGACAGTATTATACTTGAAGACAGATCTTAAAATGTTCTTTTTGACAATGAATGTGGCCCTATTCCTCTTCAATTTGCTATTCTCGACATAGTAAACCATGCTGTTGTCCAATTCAAAATGGTTTATGCCGGTCCATTTCAGATCACTGACACTCAGAATATTGATCTTTACTGTTCTATTTCATTTGTGACAACTTCCAATTTTTGTAGGTTCATACTTCGTACATTATACATTGTGATTATTCATTCATGTTTGCAGCTGTTTCTTTTCATTTTGAGTTGTCCCAAGATAAGAAAAAACAGCCACAATGGGCTCCCAAAAGCTTTGCTCATTCACATCATTAAGATCAGCTTTACTTTGAGGAAGCAGCTCTTCCCTAGTTGTACTTTGTTTACCTTTCCACTTCAGGCACTATAAATAACAACGTTCGATTGCTATTCAGAGGCTTTCAGTGGCTAACCAATCAGAAGCGATCTACCTCTCCTTCCTAGTCTATCTTAGTCTGGAAACTCTAATGAACTCTATTCACCATGGATGAGCCTGCTGATGTTTAAAATACCAGTGGCATAGCTTCCCATATCACAGGAAAACACCACTCACCATAATACAACAAAATTACAGATGAGTGGTGGACAAAAAAGAAAGAAAGAAACTTGGGATGACATTTTAGCTTTCTGGGGTGGCTAAAATAAACAAAAACAGCACAAAACAGGTGGCCATAAAAACAGAAACGTAGTGTCCCACATTTCTGGGGACTGGAAGTCTGAATTCTGGGTATCAGCAAAGCAATGTTCTATTCAAAGCTTCTCCAAAAAGAACCTTTCTTATCTTTTCCAGCTTCTGGTAGCCCCAGAAGTTCTTTGGATTGTAGCTGCAGTGTAACTCCTTGGTCACGTGGCTGCATATCCTCTATGTCTCTATGATTCATCTCCTCTTTTATAAAAGAACTAGGGCCCCCACTACTCTGGGCTGTCTTAATGTTAATTTAACTAATAACATCTACAAAGACTGGATTTCCAACCAAGGTCATAGTCACAGGTACAAGAGGTTAAGACATCAACCAATCATTTTGGGGGTAAAATTTAATCTCTAACAATGACTAAGCATGTTTCTGTACTTTGCCAAGTTTGGGATATAGCTTATTTAGTAATGTTTTCCCCAAAAGTGTACAGTTCTTCTTAACAGCGTCATCAGATTATGTGAGCAACATTAAAACAGAATAACCTAAGGAATGCATACATAATCTTGATTTATTGCATGGCACACATGAACTTGCCTTGTCTTGTAACATTCTCCTTCCTCTTTCCCCTCACTTTCTTACCTCTCTGGCTTCTATACACTCAAGTTGACTTTTGTTCTTTACAAGTTTCTAAGTCTTCATCACAAAAAGTGCTGCAATCACCTGGCAAAGACAAAACTCTCCTTGATGTTGAAAGAGGAAAGGGAGCTAGAGTGGATTGAATGATGGTCCTCTAATAACACAATAGAACCTGTCAGTATAACCATATTTGGAAAGAGGATCTACAAAGATGTAATTAAATTGACAATCTTAAAATGAGACCACCCTGGATTATCAAAATCTACTGCTAATTCCAAGTCACAGTGATCATAAATAAGGTTTCTGAAATTGTAAATCTGTCTAGGACAGACAGCCCTTCTCTTTCTCCCACAGAGAAAGCAACCCCACACCAAACCCACAACATTAGCAGGGTTCTTTTGGAATATCAAATTGAGTCCGGGTACGACAGATGATAAAACAGGTACACAGAAGAGAAGGTGAGATAAAGATAGAGGTAGAGATTGAACTAATGCAGTCCCAAGTCAAGGACAATCAGTAGCCTCCAGCACATGTAAGTGTGCCCCCCTAAGGCCTCCAAAGTTGTGAGAGTAAATGTCTCTTAGTTTGAGCCACCCAGTTTGGGGTACTTGGTCACGAAAGTCACAGGAAACTAATACAGAAGCTGAAAGGCTCATCTTTTAATAGCAAATTTCTATGCTGACAGTTGAGAGAGGCTAGAAAGCTGCTTTCATCCTCCTGTAGCTGTATTGTTCAGAAAGTGAAGATGTTTCGGTAATTAATGTGCATAATGGCCTTGCAGTTGTTCATAATACAAATGCTCCACATTAAACCAAAGAATCAACATGAGGAGACTGTTGAGAATACAGGTAGCCTTTCTCCACTACCACAGAGACAGATCTGAAATGTAACCACAAATTTCCTTTTGAAAAACCTATGAAAGTATTTAAAAACAATGCCCTTAGATTCAGACAGAACTCAAACTGAATACTAGACCAAGTACATACAAGCTATTTGATGGGGTCAAAGTGAATCCTGATTTCCTCATCCATATATAAAATAATGTGATTCATCTCATGTCTTTTTGTGAGGATTAAATAATACATATACATCCCTGATGCATGACAAGATGAAAATTACCAAACCATATGAACATTAGAATTTTTATAGAAGTGTGCATGTATAAATTATCAATTATTTATAAATCTGAATTAAGTAAGATAGTTAATAGATTGTCTAGCAAATGATGTTTATTCCCATTGCCTCTGCCCTAGTTCAGACATTTAGTTCCTCTGGCTGGACTTTTACAATTGCCTCTATATTCTATATTGTTCCATAATATAGAATATAAAGGTAATATGTTATATTAAATATAATTCATCACAACATAAAAATAATTCATCACAATTTAGTGCCTTAAAACAATGATCCTTTACTTCTCATAATTTTGCAGTCTGGCTGGGAATTTCTGATGCTGGTCTCTCCTGGACATGGTTATATGACTGCATTTAATGTAGCTGGCAGTAGGTTGGATATTGGACTAAACAGGAATGTTGAAAGAGCTGGATTCCTTTCTTCTGGTGATTTAACATGGTCTCTTTTCCTCAGAGAGACCAGGCTGGGCTTCAAACAGTGTGGCTGGCATCCAAGGGGGCATTTCCAATATAACAAGTGCTTTCTATGCTTCTGCTTGCTTTGTTTGCTGACAATCTATTGGTCAAAGCAAGTCACATGACCAAGACCTGTGTCAATATGAAAGGGGACTACAGATGGGTATAAACAGTAGCTTTTTAATAAGTAGCTTTTTTCACAGGGCAATGCGGATGCAGCAGTCTACCACAGTTCTTAAATGTCCTCCCAGCTCCAATCAGTTTTAACACCTTAGTATTCCTCAACCAGAAGTGATTTTGCCCTTAGCTTGGGGTGGAGGAAGGAGACAGTGTCGTTTTTGTCACACTTTTGGTTGTCACAAGTAGAAGTGGGAATGTTACTGGTATCAATGGATAGAGGTTAGGATATGGATACTGCAAAACATTCTACACAGGACATCTTGCCATGACAGAGAATTATTTCACAGTGATAGATCCTGTTCTAGATACTGGTTCTGGGCTAACTCCGGAAATCAATTAGACATAAATCTTTACTCAGTATGGGTTCTAGGTTAACTCTGGAAATGAATTAATCAATTAGACAATCTTGAACTCAGGGAGTTTATTCTAGTTGGGGACTATAGAAAGTAACAAGGATAATAAAATTTTTGTTGTTAGTTACCACTGAGTCTGTTCCTAATCATGCCATACAAAACACTGCCTGATGCTGTATTATGTTGTATATTGGTATGTTTGACACTATTGCTGAAGTCATTGTGTTAATCCATGTCATAAGGGCTTCCCTCATTTTCACTGACCATCTACTTTACCAATTATGATGTTCTTTTCTTTTGTTTTTTGAATATAAAACTATTTATTGACCACTGTTCCCAGTATTTACAATAAAGTAAACAATATACAATTGGATTAACATTCGCATTACTACAAAGTTACTTTTCCTGGTTTCAACTGTACCGGTAACCAAATACTGAGAAGGTTGAACCTACATGTAAGGAATGGGTGGGGATAAAACCCAAACCAAAACCCCCAAGCAGGCCAATAGTTTATAAAATTGTTCACCCATTTATGCCAACAGATCCTAAACGGCAAAGTTTCTAACCATCGTATTAGATACCAGTGAGGTATTAGGCATTCCATGAATCATGACCTTTTACTAAAAACACAGGGATTCCAACTTTCTGTAAAGGAATGGCTCTCTAAATGGATCAAAAGCCCACTTAACTAAACTTTGTTTGGGCTTATTTAAACATTAATTGTCCAGTTTTCTTACCTGGGTAGGGAGGTTTTTATAGCAGAGGTTAAGATTTCCCATTCAGGGAATTTGCAAATAAACAGTTTCAATTATATGACTATCTTGATAATGATGTTTCAAGTTGTCCAATTAATTACTAGATCATTTATTTGATTTGAAAGCTTATGGCTTAGAATTGTTTAAAATTTTACTTGAGATCGATTTCTTGAGTTGCACAGAATGATAGCACCCCTGAAACAATATAAACTTACCCATGGCTACGAACGCCAGCTTTGTACAGAAGTTTTGTTTTTCGTGAATGTAAAATCAAATCAAATACATTTACATATACACAAAAACAACCCAAAACGGTCCTTAGGCATATATTTATGGGTTAAACCCAAGTTCTGATTCAGTAATGACTAAGTAAAATTTCCCAATATTTAGAAAAGCTATTCTCTAATGCAGAGGAAATAATACACCATGGTATCGAATGTTTTTCTGATAAATGAAGCAACTACAGAAAGCTTTTATTTATTTGTTCAAAATAACCAGTGCTATTGATGCAACCAAAAAACCCCAACAGCTCCCCCAATACTACTTCAAAACAAACATATCAAACTGGATTTTCATTAGAATGTAGTTATTCTTCACACTAATAAATCAAAAAAAAAAAAAAAACAAGACCTAAATTTCATATATCTATAAATATATATAAAAAGCAATGCAAGCAATTATTGAGCTTCATCTTCTGGACAAGAATGCCAAGTTAGTCTCTCTTCATAAAACGCAATTACAATTTGAGGGCATTTCATGTTTGCCTCTTTTGCCAGCACCAAGTCTGCCTCATCTGAATCCTTCCATTTCATGAGAAACATTCATTCTCCACTGCTGTCTGTGGCACCAATTATTCGCTCAGGATCAAGACCTCTGGCAAAGCTCCTTGGTTTGTCAGCGGCATCTCTTTTTTTCTTTGACTTGCTGTCATCAGATTCATTGTCAGACAAAGATTTCCTTTTTGTACCGTCCTTTTCTTTACCAGCTTTTTGAGAATTCAGGAATGCCTCAATTACTTCTGGACAATCTAAATTTTCTTCAGGTTCCCAAGTATTATCAGCATCTGTAAATCCCTTCCATTTCAGGAAACACTCCACCTTCCCATTAACTACACGTCGGTCCAGCACTTTTTCTACCACACACTCTTCAGGTTCTGCTTCAACTTTTTTACTCTTTCCATTCTGTTTCTTTCCCATTATTTGCAATGTAGTTTTATTGGAGGCCATTTTTTATTGCAGACTTGAAGAGCTATTATTCACCGCCTCCGAGCTGCTCCGGCTCCCGGGTCTGCGGCGTCTTGGGCCCTGCGCGCCTCCAGCTCAAGCCACATCCGAGGAGGAGGAGGCTGGGGAGCTGCGCGCTGGGGCGCCGCCGGGAGGAGTGATGTTCTTTTCTTACAATTGGTTTTCCTGATAACAAGTCAAAAGCAAGTCAAAATGTGACCATTCTGATTTCTAAGGAACAATCTAGATGTAACAAAGTGATAGATGTTCTAAAGTATGTAAAAGGATCTGATATGTTGGTGTCAAAAAAGGAAATAGATAGGTCTACTTGAATTGAGAAGAGGCGAGGAGTGAAGGAGTAAGGTGGGCAATCTAGGTGCAAAGAAAAAACATAAATCAAAACAGGGCTTGAAAGCAATTGGAATATTCAAAAACTAAGAAACTTTCAGTGTTTGTGAAGTTCACACTATGGGCTGAGGGAGAGATACGGGTATGAGGAAAACAAGGTGGAGACAAGAAGTAATTTACTTCTTCAGGCTGACAGCAGAGATTCTCACTCAGACCTGACTGTTAAAAGCCACCAGTTTTTAGCCTTCTGAAGATTATTTAAGCCAGGTTCTCTGGGCAATGAGACTCTGATCGCAATTTATTGTAAAACCAGGTTGTTGCAATTTGCAGCTAGAGTTGAGAATGGTGGTGACTTTTTCTTGTGGACAGTGGGAAACCATAGAAGAGCTTTAAACAAGGGACTGCATGAAACTTGCTTACAAGAGTGGAGATATAACTAGATACAGAGAGACTGCTGCTTATCAGGTAAGAGGTGATGAGATCCCACACCAAGAAGCAGAAATTGGACTCTTAGGAAATTGGCTTATGCAGTGCAATGAATTACTTTTTTCAACCTAAAATCATTGTAATGCCCAATAAACATTTTTGGCCTGATGGGTCTGAGAAGAGAAGGTGGGAGAAGATGCTAAGATTGTATTATTCAGTTAAACGGTTGTTAACAGGGTTAATTGTGATTGTAAAAACTTGGAACTTGAACATGTCTAAGGAGTTCCATTGGCATAGTGGTTATGAACCAGACTGCTAACCAAATGGTCAGCCGTTTGAAATGACCAGCAGTTTCATGGGAGAAAGATAAGGTTTTCTGCTCCCGTCAAGATTTGCAGCCTCAGAAACTCTATACGAGGTTGCTGTGAGTTAGTTGGAACTGACTCCACGGCACATAACCACCACCTAAATGTGTAAGATAAGCCTTCTGAGAAGTAAGAAGGGAGGGATCTCACTATCACCAAGGACGAGGAGCCAGGAGTGAAGTATGTTCTGTGGACTCCATGATATCTGTGCATTGACCCTCCTTAACCCAGGGACAGAAATATGTGACACCACAGAGTATCAGATAAAGCAGTTTGTTTCCAACCCCAAGGAGCAAATAAAGTGCCTTTGGGCAGAACACTCAATTGTGGAGTGGGGTGCCTCTAGGCACTTAATTGGGAAGCTAGATTTGCTGACTCATGGAGCTAGAGCCAAGTGCCTTCAGGAAGAAGCTTATATTGGAATGGAGCATCCTTTTGGCATTAGTCAGCAGCCCTAAAAGAGCTTTATAACATTGTTGGAGCAGGACAGAGGCCAAGGGGTCTGGGGCTGACACAAAAGATCTGAGAGGTCTTGCCTATAGGCACAACTGAAAAGACCTTATTCTGACTGGAATAACCATACCCAGAGCATTTCCAATGCTTAATCATAACCTGTCAACTTGTTCAATAAATTCTGTAACTGTGAGTATGTTACCTGACTCCTGTGTGGTCATTCCTATGAATGGTCCTTCTTAGCTGAGTAGAGGGTTGTGGGAGGATGGCCGGTGCCATGCTTTGAACCTTAGCAGAAATGAAGTATCAATTTGCTCTTGAAGGGGGTAAAGTAGGTGTGCTATTAAGGTAAATGGATTATTTTAGGATGACTTGTGTTTTCTGGTTTACCTGTTGGGTAGAATGGTAATGTTAATCTGCATTGGTAGCCTGGCACAGGTTGAGAGATTTCTGTCAAATTTGGACAGATAGGGTTTTAGATTCATTGGCTTCAAACTATTAGTATGTATTAAGACTGTTATTCAGGAGAATGATTCCATTTGATTATAGAGAGAAGATGGTAGGACTTCTGGTATGGATCAGCACTGGACTGTGAACCACAAATGTTAGCAGTTCAAACCCACAAGCTACACCTCAGAAACCCTATACAGAATTGACTTGATGGCAGTTAAAAACAATGGGTAGATAAGATCAGCCAAGGGAGTTTAGGGTGTGAGAAGAGACCAGGATGGGCTCTTGGGTGGCGGTTATTGTTGGTTATTATCAAGTTAGTTCTGACACATGGTGATCCTATGTTGTTGTGTAGAAGGAAACAAAACACTGCCATGTTGAAGCCCATTGTTGCTGCCATGGTGTAAATCCACCTCAGTGGCAGTCTTACTCTTTTTCACTGATCCTTCACTTACCAAGCATGGTGTCCTTCTCCAGACACTCGTCCCTCCTGACAACATGTCCAAAGTACAGGAGATGTAGTCTCACCATTCTAAATTATACTGTACCATTTACAATTGCATTGCACCATTAAAATAGCCAACCAAAAATTAAATACTTAGGAATAAAACACGAACACAAAAGATTTATGCAAAGAAAGTTACAAAACTCTACTACAAGAAACCAAACAAGACTTAGAAAAATGGAAGAATATACCGTGGTCACAGATAGGAAGACTTAACATTGTGAAAATAGCAAGGCTACCCAATGCAATCTGTTGCTATAAATCAGAGATGGGAAAAACTAATCACTAAAGCTACATGGAAAGGAAAGAAACCTCAAGTGGAGTCCTGGTGTGGTGCTACGGGTTACTGTGCTGGACAACAAGGTCGGTTTGAACCACAAGGTAGGCAGTTCAAGCTCACCAGCTGCTCCTCAGAAATCCTATACAGGGTCACTATGGGTCAGAACTGATTTGACAGCACTTAACAACAACAATTGGCAAAGAACAAGG
>NW_006408639.1:1260332-1261765 GCF_000296735.1 Chrysochloris asiatica | reverse complement strand
CTGGTAGTTTCGAACTGCTGACTTTGCGGTTCACAGCCCAATTCGTAACCACTATGCTACCAGAGCTCCTTACTAAAAGTGCTATGGGCTGCCAAAAGAATGAACAGATCTGTTTTGGATGAAGTGAAGCCAGAGTGTTCCTTAGAGACCAAGATGACCAAACTTCGTCTCTCATACTTCAGACATATTGTCAGGAGAGACCAGTCACTGGAGAAGGATATCATGTTTGATAAGATGGAGGGTCAGAGAAAAAGAGGAAGACACCCAACGAGATGGATTGGCCAGGTGGCAGCATCGATGGACTCATGTGTGGCAACAGTAGTGAGGTTGGCCCAGGATAGGACATTGTTTTATTCTGCTGTGCATAAGGTCGCTATGAGTTGGTGCCAACTCGATGGCAACTAACAACAACAACAAATGAGTGAGAATTGACTCGAAGGCACTTAATAACTATAACTATATATATATAGTTATGCATATGTATTTCACTGATATTGCTTCTCTAGAAAACCCAGCCTAAGATACGTGGTATTGAGAGAGTGGGGTTCTAGAGAATCAAAATCATAAAGATGAGGTTTCAAAATTGGCTTTCAAGTCTGACTAATTTGAAAAGCACTACAGAGTCTTGGTGTGGCACTGTGGGTTAATGCGCCAGACTGCAAACCCATTTGAGCTGCAAGGTTGGTGCTTCAAGTTCACCAGCTGCTCCTTGGAAACCCTATACAGGCTCGCTATGGGTCGGAACCAACTCAATAACACTTAACAACAACAACAACAACACTATAGGACTAATGCATCAGATTGCAAAGTTGTTTGTACTGCAAAGTCGGTGGTTCAAGCTCACCAGCTGTTCCTTGGAAAGCCTATACAGGGTTGCTATGTGTCAGAATTAGCTCAATGGCACTTACGAATAACAACAACTATAGGATGGATGGAGTCCTGGTGTGGCTCTGTGGGTAAATGCGCCAGACTGCAAAGCCTTTTAAACTGTAAGGTCGGCAGTTCAAGCTCACCAGCAGCACCTCAGAAATTATACAGGGTCGCTATGGGTCAGAACTGACTCAACAGTGGCACTTAACACAAAATACCAACAGCTATAGGATGGAGGCATGTCTGACCACTTCATAGGAATCAGCCTTATGTTGAGTTTGAGGTGGGTCCTCTTTCCCTCTTGCAGAGTCAGAAAGAAGTCAGAGAGGGTCCCCATTTGTTATAAACTGTTAGCAATGTGAGCAAAATTCATTGCAATGGTGTAAACTTAATGAAATTATGAGATTTTGTAAGAGAAAGAACAAAGAGGCATGGGATAAAATATTTCAGCCGAGAAGAGAGCCAAAGCTTCTGGGGTGACCTGGAAAAGATAACTCTCTGGTTATAAAGGATGGCTGGTACAGGGCCTGTGCCTACTGCAATCCACCTTGGCAGAGGCCCAA